>NW_017672579.1:159863-182666 GCF_001879085.1 Nicotiana attenuata
TTTTGGGCAGTCCTCTAAACCCCTTCCAAAAGGCATAAAACAGAGTTTCTAAAAATCATAAAATTCCTTCAAAACAATACTGATCTCAGCATTGGGATCAGAAATAAGCTGGTTTTCGAGTATACTGTTCTATATGTGAAAGTAGCTGCCAAGAGAGTTGTTGAGGTCTATTTGAATTGCTGTAAACTGAGTCTGAGTAGTCGATTTGGTTTTGGACTGCATTGGTGCTTGAAATTGTTAGTGTTTTGGTTCATTGCTGGAATTTCAAACATGTTCCTGAACTTGCTGTGTTGATTGAGTTATTACTGGATTTCAACTTCTTCCTGGGCTGCTGTTGCAAACTGTCACTGCTACTGATCTTTTCTTTTTCTTATTTGCAATTACCAGGTACACATTTGAACCCGTTCTGCTGTAACTTTAAGCTTGAAATGGAATGCAAATATTCACCTGTTTGATCTTGAATTATGCTGCCTGGACTATGGTGTATTGATAGTTAAATAGGCATTAGATTTAAGTGCACAGCATAGTGTCAATTCAATTTTGTACGTGTGTAAACCCTGGACTGTATAAGTAGACTGTTTGGCTGAATTGTTTGGGACTGTTTTAAATTTGTGGCCAGTCGAACTAGCTCAGTGTACTCCTATGAGCATGTGAATTCTGCAGTTAGTAGTTTTAGTTTGGTTTAGCTTGTGTTGCTAGTGTAGTGTAGCTTGAATTCATGTAATGATTGTTTATTAAACTTGAAGCCAGAGCTGAAATCAGAATGGGGGCCATGTCAGTGTTTAACGTTAGTGTTGGCCCTAATAAGTTGAATTCGAAATTAGGCGGTTTTTTTTCATGTGTACTGTATCCCTGGGTTATGACCTCAACATAAGTATAATTTGGCTCCGTCAATTTGTGGAATTCCATGGGTCTCTGTAGTAGTTAGATAGCCTAAACACGTTGAATATAGAACTGGATTCCAGCCACACCATTGTGAAATAATTGTAATCGCAGTAAGTTTAAATCGTAATTCTGTTTGGTACAAGTGTTGCCGGTGAACTCAAGGCTCAACAGCCTTGTTTTGTTGCTTTGGGCCTTAGTGATTTAAGCGAGTGGCCCAGGCTCGGATCAGATTTCAATGTTCGTTTGGGCCTGGGCCAAAGTCTGTAATTGGCCAAATTTTGGTGTAGACTTGGGTACAATTCTCTTCTGTCGGGCTATCTCGGAGCCCTGTGGTTGGCCTTGTTGCAGAATTATCATTTGGTGTGCTTTGACCCATAATAAATTAATTAGGATCTTTTCATTTATTATTAACAAATCGAATAGAAAATTGTAGTTACTTTAGGTTTACCCTTTTAAATAATAAAACGGGACGAGCCTCGCCGGATACAATGTAAAATTGCGGGGCCCTCGATAAATGTTTATACTAAAATACCTAGACTTCGGGATGGGTTGTTAGTGAATTCCACAGCCTTCCCCAAAGATAATAACGCAATAGTCTCTTTAGGCACACGATTGTAATAAAATTACCTTCCTAAATTCGGGTGCACATTTATGTGACCCAAATCCAAATCTCAACGAAGTTGAAATGTGTTAACACTCACGGGTGCACTGGTGCGACGTGGTTTGAGGCGCATTTTCACGACGTTGCAACTCTCTAATTAATAAGAATAAAAGCGTTCAAAGTTAAAGGCACATAGATTAAAACATGTACTAAAATCAAACAAGTAAGCCAAATATGACAGTTGAGCGACCGTGCTAGAACCACGGAACCCGGGAATGCCTAACACCTTCTCCCGGGTTAACAGAATTCCATACTCGGATTTCTGGTTCGCTGACTGTTAACAGAGTCATAATTTTCTCGGATCGGGATTCAACAGGTGACTTGGGACACCATTAATCTCCCAAGTGGCGACTCTGAATATTAATAATAAATCCCGTTCCGATTGTCACTTCAAGTTGGAAATAACTCCCTTTATTATACCCTTGCGGGTGTGGTAAATAAAAAAGGAGGTGTGACATATACATACCAAAAGGAAAGTAAAGACGAAAGAAAAATAGTATCAGAGTTATTACAGGCCAAATGTCAAATGTCAAATAATCAAAATAGACCACCCCCCAAATGAAAATAAGCATTGTCCTGAATGCTTAACAAAAATAAGAACAGGGAAATGGTAGAGAGTTAAGAGAACTCCCTATGTGGTCTCAGTCTACATAGGATCATCAGCACCCTCGGTATCAAGCTGTATCTCATCATCACATGGCTGAGGGACAACAGGGTTGCTGAGCTTCTGGATCATCTCCTCAGCGGTGTGGGTAGTCGCAGCCGGCTCCTCAGACTGGCCGGGTGCTGCCTCTGGTGCCTCAGGTACTGCTGGTGGTGCCTGTGCTGCTGGGGCTGCTGACTCCGTGAGCAGGTCCAATGGAAGATCTCCGGCAGATGCAATCTTGGCGACCTCCTTTCTGAACTTGTCCACTGACCTCTTTGATGCTTGAGACTTCTTCATCTTTTTGACCTGCTTGCTCAAGTCCTCAATGACTTTCCCATGCACCACTAGAGTCTCCGTAATGGTCTTCTGGTTCTCCAGAACCTTCTTTAATATTTCCTCAACTGCCGGAGGTGCCTGTGGCTCTGCTAGGGTTGAGGACTGTGCTGCAACAGTACTGGATAAATCAGTCAGCTTTGTAATAGCTGCCTGCATCCAGTTGTTGAGACTCGCCAATGTCTGGGAGACTCGCAGCGCAGTCTGAGGATAAGTAGATGAAGCCGACACTGATAGTCTGACAGAAGCAGGTGGTCTGGCAGAGGAAGTTGCTGGCATGGCTGCTGTCCTGATAGGATATTTCACCCTTCTGGACAACTGAAGAGATGTTCGTGGACATGATGGCACCAACATTAATCGGATACCCATCCATAATGGATGCCACCAAAACTGCACGGGGAAGTGAGAGGATGTTTTCATTGAGGCATGGATCAATACGACTATATACAAACGTCTGCCACCCTGTTGCTTCAAAGTTTAGAGTGGCTCGGACTATTAGAACCACTGCTGTGAGCCACGGAGGTGTTGACCCTCGGATTGCCAGAATCTCAGCTAGCCACGGGCGAGCTGCATCACCCATAGCTAGCTTTTTCAAGTATTGCACTGCTTCTACTTCTTAAAACCCAACATATGAGTTTAGTGCACAGGAATCAAAACGGATTTTCAGATTGCGGACTATTGTCACCTTTGTACCCTTTTCGATGTGAGCAACGTTTGCGTAAAATTCTTTGAGCATGTGCTCATTTGCATCTAAAACACTGTGGGTGAACCATTTCCATCCTTTGCTCTCCTGGAACTGTCTAAGGACATCAGGGTTGTGCTTATTCAAATCCTTCATCAAGAATTGTCGCTTAAGGGTGAGCGACCTCTATGTCCACCATTCTCTAAATTTTGCAAAGGTAGTGGCACTGACAAATCTGTTCTCCTATATCTCTGCCTCCTTGGCCTCTCTAAACCACCCACTACAGTATCGCCCCCCTCTACCATCATCTGGGACATTATCATCACCATCTAAATTGATTAGAGCAGGTGGAGCATGTGAAGAAGAGGGCTCAGAATCTTGACTGCCCTCTTCCGAACCTTCAGACGAACTGGCAGCGGAAGATGACTCATCTACCAAATGCAACCTCTCCGGGATGTGTTGTGATTGGGCTTCCGGCTGTGCTTGCACGGAGTTACCGTCAGAAGCTTCCCCGGAGGGGACATACTCAGTGGTCTCAGAGGTATCAGGGGCTCTATTGGCTGTGGCTTTCTTACTTATTGCTCTTTGGATTACTAGAGAAAGGTTGCTTCTGCCTCGAACCCGGCCTCGGGAGGGTTCTGCCCTCCCTTTTGATATATCTCCTTAGCCACGTGATAGAACCATTGTCTACAACGCATAAGTAATAGAAATCAATTAGAACTGAAGCTCATAATGTATACAGAATCATTGTTCAAAGTTGCAGGAAAACAGTCTCAGAAGGGCAGTACGGACCTCACCGGTTTCGACATGTCAATCATGTGTTCCCTAGATGGGTTCACCTCTTCTTGCGTCTCCTCCACATTTTCCTTAATATCAATTCTCACTTCTTCATTAGCTTGAACCACATTGCTTGGGACTTCATCTTCTTGAACTACAACATCTTCATCCACAATCCTTCTTTGGTTTGAGGTGGTTGCATCTCCACCTTTTCCACTTATAGTAGTCACGACCATAGCATGTCCCGTATTATTCCTACCCTTTGGGTTTACCACCGTATCACTAGGTAGTGCCCCCTTAGAACGATTGTTCAAAGCTTGTGAGATTTGGCCAAATTGAACCTCCAAATTCTGAATAGAAGTGTTTTGCGAGGCTAATTGAGCATCGAGGTCGGCATTCTTCTCCATCATCTGTTTAAACATGTTTTCAATTCTACCCATCTCATTGGAAGAAAAACTTGGGCCTTGAGAAGGATAGGGAGGTGGATTTCTTGGTTGTTGGAACATCGGGGGACTTTAAAAACCCGATCCCCAGTAGTTTGTGTTGTTCTACCCTCCTTGGTTACTTCCTCCCTAATTGCTTTGATTGTTGCCACCCCAATTGCCTTGATCACTCCAATTGCCTTGATTTTCTTGATTGTTCCAATTGCCTTGATTAGGATTGCCACAACTCCAACTGCCTTGGTGGTTTTGGTTGTTCCAATTACCTTGGTTCCCTTATGAACTCCATTGTTGTTGGTTTTGTCCTTGAGCATTATTTCTTTGACCTTGATAATTATTGACATATTGAACTTCTTCTTCTTGCTCATTGAATGAATCACCTTGATCATAACCACTATCATTTTGGATGAATTGTTCCGGATGGTTTTGCATTTGTTGACCTTGTTGCTGTCTCTTATTTGCCATCATATTCACACCTTCCATTGCATGCACTTGTTTAGGCCCTTGAACTTGTTGAAGCTGAGCTTTGGTCAAGTGGTTCATTGTAGTTGTCAACTCGGCAATAGCTTGCCCATGATCATGTAGCTCCTTGTGTAGGTGAATAACATTAGGTTCACCTTGCAAAACATTGGCTCTACTTTGCCATGCCGAAGAGGTATCCGCCATCTCATCAAGAATTTCTCAAGCTTTGGCATAAGGCGTGTTCATGAAGTTCCCCCCGGTGAGTTGGTTAACCATACATTGATTAGTTGTGTTGATCCCCCTGTAGAAGGTCTGCTAAATCATGGCCTCAGTCATATCATTGTTCGGGTACTCTTTAACCATGGTACGATATCTTTCCCAAATCTCGTGCAATGGCTTATTGGGATCTTACTTGAAAGCAAGAATCTCATCCCGAAGCATCGCCATATGTCTCGGAGAGAAGAATTTGGAAATGAACTTCTCCGCCAACTCATCCTAAGTGTGGATGGAATGGTTGGGAAATCTCTCTAACCAATCCAATGCCTTTCCCCGTAGAGAAAAGGGAAATAGCCTCAACCGTAGCGTGTCCTCAGAGACATTTGTTTGCCTCCCTCAACAAGTATCGACGAACCCCTTGAGATGCTTGTAGGCATTTTGATTCGGAGCCCCGATAAAGAATCCCCGTTGCTCAAGTAGTGTAAGCATCACGTTGGTGACTTGGAAGTTGCCTGCCTTAATGCAGGGCGGGACTATGGCACTTGCATAACCCTCATTTGGTAATTGTCGGTGGGCTGCCTCTCTTGGTGGAGTTGGGGGAGGGGCGGGCACATCATTGTGAGGCGGGCGGCCTCGTCTATTAGTTTGGGACTTCATCTTCTTGAACTACAACATCTTCATCCACAATCCTTCTTTGATTTGAGGTGGTTGCATCTCCACCTTTTCCACTTATAGTAGTCAGACCATAGCATGTCCCGTATTATTCCTACCCTTTGGGTTTACCACCGTATCACTAGGTAGTGCCCCCTTAGGACGATTGTTCAAAGCTTGTGAGATTTGGCCAAATTGAACCTCCAAATTCTGAATAGAAGTGTTTTGCGAGGCTAATTGAGCATCGAGGTCGGCATTCTTCTCCATCATCTGTTTAAACATGTTTTCAATTCTACCCATCTCATTGGAAGAAAAACTTGGGCCTTGAGAAGGATAGGGAGGTGGATTTCTTGGTTGTTGGAACATCGGGGGACTTTAAAAACCCGATCCCCAGTTGTTGTTGTCGTTCCACCCTCCTTGGTTACTTCCTCCCTAATTGCTTTGATTGTTGCCACCCCAATTGCCTTGATCACTCCAATTGCCTTGATTTTCTTGATTGTTCCAATTGCCTTGATTAGGATTTCCACAACTCCAACTGCCTTGGTGGTTTTGGTTGTTCCAATTACCTTGATTCCCTTATGACCTCCATTGTTGTTGGTTTTGTCCTTGAGCATTATTTCTTTGACCATGATAATTATTGACATATTGAACTTCTTCTTCTTGCTCATTGAATGATCAGCTTGATCATAACCACTATCATTTTGCATGAATTGTTCCGGATGGTTTTGCATTTGTTGACCTTGTTGTTGTCTCTTGTTTACCATCATATTCAGACCTTCCATTGCATGCTCTTGTTTAGGCCCTTGAACTTGTTGAAGGTGAGCTTTGGTCAAGTGGTTCATTGTAGTTGTCAACTCGGCAATAGCTTGCCCATGATCATGTAGCTCCTTGTGTAGGTGAATAACATTAGGTTCACCTTGCAAAACATTGGCTCTACTTTGCCATGCCGAAGAGGTATCCGCCATCTCATCAAGAATTTCTCAAGCTTTGGCATAAGGCGTGTTCATGAAGTTCCCCCCGGTGAGTTGGTTAACCACACATTGATTAGTTGTTTTGATCCCCCTGTAGAAGGTCTGCTAGATCATGGCCTCAGTCATATCATTGTTCGGGTACTCTTTAACCATGGTACGCTATCTTTCCCAAATCTCGTGCAATGGCTTATTGGGATCTTGCTTGAAAGCAAGAATCTCATACCGAAGCATCGCCATATGTCCCGGAGAGAAGAATTTGGAAATGAACTTCTCCGCCAACTCATCCTAAGTGTGGATGGAATGGTTGGGAAATCTCTCTAACCAATCCAATGCCTTTCCCCGTAGAGAAACGGGAAATAGCCTCAACCGCAGCGTGTCCTCAGAGACATTTGTTTGCCTCCCCCAACAAGTATCGACGAACCCCTTGAGATGCTTGTAGGCATTTTGATTCGGAGCCCCGATGAAGAATCCCCGTTGCTCAAGTAGTGTAAGCATCACGTTGGTGATTTGGGAGTTGCCTGCCCTAATGTGGGGCGGTACTATGGCACTTGCATAACCCTCATTTGGTAATTGTCGGTGGGCTGCCTCTCTTGGTGGAGTTGGGGGAGGGGTGGGCACATTATTGTGCGGGCGGGCGGCCTCGTCTATTAGCTTGAGGTTCAAGAGGAACCTCATCCATTTGATCATCGTCCACTTCCTCCCCCAATGGCACATTTCCTGTGGGCTCGTTGTTGAGAGCCATTTTCGTACCTAAAATCAATTCAAAAGCAAAATTACTGACACGGAAGGAAAAGAAGACAAAGCTCACAAAAATCTAGATATATAGCTAAATCCCTTTAACTCCCCCGCAACGGCGCCAAAAATTTGATGTTGTCCAAACTCACACCACAAATATAGGTAGTGAGGAGATCGAAGTAATAATAAAACCCATCCCAAGTCGGGGTCGAATCCTCAAGAAGTTAGAAATGGGATTAGTTATACGCCTAGTGTAATTGTATAATGTGCCTCAGTTTGCACTTCCACATTCTTGTTGGTTGTTTCTATTTCTACTTTAAGCTATTGATTGCAATTAATAAACTAGAAGACAATGTTTTTAGTTATGGTTGTTTTTCAAATGATAAAGGATCTAGGGTCGTGACTTCCACCTAGGTGGTTACCTAACGGGTTTTAAATTCTAGGGCAAGTTTGATTAGTCGGGGTCCTAATATAGCAATCATACGCAATTACCCACTCTATATCTCTCAGTAGTTTGAGTGAGTTTTCCCAATTTATCCTTGTGAAGACAAATGGGTACTAAACAAATCAATTGATATATGCTCAAGTCGGGTCTTACTATCTCTAGATTTGGCCCTTTAATTGGGGCTATCAATTTTTTGAGTTCACACCAATTCCTTGTTAGCCAAGTTTTCCTAGACTTAGTCTCTCTTTCTCATGAAGCGCCTGACTTAACGTCGCGACACGACGTAGATTACCAATCAGTTGAAATGAAAAACCGCCACAATGTGGCCATCATCAACCTTGCCAAGATAATGTTTAACCCGGTGCCCATTGACTCTAAAAACCTCATCATTCTTATTTTTCAAATCTAGAGCACCAAAGGGGGTTACATTCATTACTTCAAAGGGGCCACTCCATATATATTTCGACTTGCCCGGAAACATCCTTAATAGGGAATTGAACAATAGCACAAGATCACCTTCTTTAAACTCCTTGTTGTGGATGTACTTGTCATGGAGTACTTCATCTTCTCCTTGTAAAGGGACGAACTTGTGTAGGCATGGTACCGAAATTCATCAAGCTCATTCAAATGTGCCACTCTTAGGTTTGCAGCGACATCCCACTCAAGGTTCAACTTCTTCAAAGCCCACATGGCCTTATGCTCAAGTTCTACTGAAGGTGACACACCTTCCCAAAAACCAATCGATATGGAGACATCCCAATCGGTGTCTTGTAGGCCGTCCTATAAGCCCAAAGAGCATTATCAAGTTTTCTTGACCAATCCGTTTGGTTGGCATTCACAATCTTTGACAAAATACTCTTGATATCCCGGTTCGGGACTTTAACTTGTCCACTTGCTTGAGGATGGTAGGGGGTTGAGACTTTATGAGTGACACCATACTTTGTGAGTAAGGTATCAAAAGCTCGGTTGCAAAAATGCAAACCCCCATCACTAATAATGGCCCCAGAGTACCAAACCTTGTGAAGATGTTCTTTTTCAAGAATGCCGCCACACTTCGAGCTTCGTTGTTGGGTAAAGCCACGGCTTCAACCCATTTTGTCACATAGTCCACAGCTACCAAAATGTAAGTGTTCCCACAAGAGCTCACGAACGGTCCCATAAAATCAATACCCCAAACATCAAAGATATCAATCTCTAAAATGGTGGTAAGGGGAATCTCATTCTTCTTAGAAATCCTACTGGCCCTTTGGCACTTATCACAATGCTTGACAAGCTCACTAGCGTCCTTGTAGAGGGTAGGGCCAATAGTATCCACAAGTCAAAACTTTTGTAGCCGTTCTAGCTCCACCATGGTGACCACCATACGGTGAAGAGTGGCAAGCCTCAAGAATTCCCATTTGTTCTTCTTCTAGCATCACACCATCGGTTCATATCCGGAAAAGATACGGCTCATCCCACTAATAATCCAAGCAATCCCGTTTGAGCTTCTTCCTTAGGTTTGATGAGAACTCATTCGGTGTAATGCCGCTCATAAGATAATTGGCTAAGTCGGCGAACCATGGCATCCCGTTCATTGAAACGGCTAGGAGTTGCTCGTCGAGAAATGAATCATTGATCTCGAGGCCGTCATGTGGCCTCCCCTCCTCCTCCAAACGGGACAAGTGGTCCTCCACTTGATTTTCACTACCCTTGCATTCTTGAATCTCTAGATCAAACTCTTGCAATAGTGGCACCCACCGCATCAACCTTGCCTTAGAATATTTCTTGCTCATTAAATACCAAAGAGCCGCATGGTCGGTATGAAAAATCACCTTAGTACCCATAAAATACGGCCAAAACTTCTCCATGGCAAAAACAATAGCAAGTAGCTCCTTTCTATCACTGTGTAGTTGACGTGGGCATCATTCATGGTCTTGCTATCATAGTAGACCGGATGGTAGATTTTTTTGATTCTTTGCCCAAACACCGCTCCAACCGCAACATCACTAACATCACACATGAGCTCAAAAGGCAAACTCCAATCCGGTGCGGTGATAATAGGAGTAGTAGTCAACTTGAACTTAAGCAACTTGAATGCCTTCATACAATCTTCATTGAAATGGAACTTGGCATCCTTCTCCAAAAGTTTGCAAAATGGGTTCACCACCTTGGAAAAGTCCTTGATGAATTGGCGATAAAAACCCGCATGACCCAAGAAGCTCCTCACTCCCTTCACAGATGTAGGGGGAGGGAGTTTGGAGATCACCTCAATCTTGGCCTTGTAGACCTCAATACCATGCTTTGAAATTTTGTGGCCGAGGACAATGCCTTCCTCGACCATGAAGTGACACTTCTCCCTATTCAACACCAAATTTGTCTCCTCACATCAAGCCAATACCCTATCCAACTTGTTCAAACAATCTTCAAACGAATTCCCAACCATAGAAAAATCATCCATAAAGACCTCAAGAATGTCCTCCACCATGTCGGTGAAAATAGCCATCATACACCGTTGAAAAGTTGCCAGTGCATTACACAACCCAAAAGGCATCCGTAAGAATGCGAAAGTACCATAGGGACAAGTGAAAGTGGTCTTCCCTTGGTCCTCAGGAGCAATGAGGATTTGGTTGTAGCCGGAATATCCATCAAGAAAGAAATAAAAAGCACGTCTGACCAACCTATCAAGCATTTGGTCGAGAAACGGAAGCGGGAAATGATCTTTCCGAGTGACTTTGTTGATCTTCCTATAGTCCATGCACACTCTCCATCCGTTGACAGTTCTTGTTGGGATCAATTCATTCTTATCATTTGTCACCACAGTCATGCCCCCTTTCTTTGGGACACACTGCACCGGAGAGGTCCACGAGCTATCGGAAATGGGGTGCACAACCCCGGCATCTAACCACTTGATTATATCCTTCTTCACCACCTCTTGCATTGCTTCATTTAGCCTCCTTTGATGTTCAATGGAGGGTTTGGCACCCTCCTCCAAAACAATATTGTGCATGCAAAAGGCGGGGCTTATGCCCCGGATATCCGCCAAAGTCCATCCGATTGCTCTTTTCCTCCTTCTTAGCACCACCAATATGGACTCTACCTGCATGTTAGTTAGGCAAGAAGAAAGGATAACCGGTGAAGTAGAAGAAGGGCCAAGGAATTCATACCTGAGATGCGGGGGCAATGGCTTTAACACCAAGGTAGGAGGCTCCTCGATTGAGGGCTTTGTTGGAGGAGTCTTCCGGTTTTCAAGATCCAAAGATAGCTTTCGGGGCTCATAAGTGTACGACCCCATGCCTTGAAATGCATTTACAAACTCCACAAAGCCATCACTCTCCTCATCATCATCAAGGTTGAGCAAAACGGCTTCCAATTTGTCTTCAACATTCATTATGGCACTAGCATCATCAAGAATCACATCCGTCACCAAATCCACGAACGAACAAACTTCATTACTATTCGGTTGCCTCATTGATTTGCACACATGGAAGACCACCTTTTCGTCACCCACCCTGAAAGTAAGCTCATCGGCTTCCACATCAACAAGATCCTTCCCCGTAGTAAGGAAAGGTCTACCCAAAATGATAGGCACCTCATAGTCCACTTCACAATCAAGGATCACAAAGTCCGCCGGGAGGATGAACTTGTCAACTCGAGCCAATACATCATCAATAATACCCAAAGGCCTCTTCATTGTTCGATCCGCCATTTGCAACCTCATGGATGTGGGTCTTGGTTTCCCAAATCCCAAAGTTTTGAACACTGAATAGGGCATCAAGTTGATACTTGCCCCGAGATCACATAATGATTTGGCAAAATCGGTGCTCACAATAGTGCAAGGGATTGTGTAAGCGCCCAGATCTTCCAATTTCAGAGCCATTGAGTGCACAATAGCACTCACTTGATGAGTCATTTTAATGATCTCACAGTTCATTGATCTTTTCTTGGTTACCAATCCTTCATGAATTTTTCATATCCCGGCATTTGTTCCAATGCCTCAACCAATGGCACATTAATTGACAAACTCTTCATCATATCAATAAACTTTTTTGAATTGGTTTTCACTATTTTGCTTTGCAAGCCTTTGAGGGTATGAAGAAGGAGTCCTTGGCATTGGTGCCTTAGCCTTTGGCACTACCGGTTTCGACATGTCAATCATGTGTTCCCTAGATGGGTTCACCTCTTCTTGCGTCTCCTCCACATTTTCCTTAATATCAATTCTCACTTCTTCATTAGCATGAACCACATTGCTTGGGACTTCATCTTCTTGAACTACAAAATCTTCATCCACAATCCTTCTTTGATTTGAGGCGGTTGCATCTCCACCTTTTCCACTTATAGTAGTCACGACTATAGCATGTCCCGTATTATTCCTACCTTTCGGGTTTACCACTGTATCACTAGGTAGTGCCCCCTTAGGACGATTGTTCAATGCTTGTGAGATTTGGCCTAATTGAACCTCCAAATTCTGAATAGAAGTGTTTTGCGAGGCTAATTGAGCATCGAAGTCGGCATTCTTCTCCATCATCTGTTTAAACATGTTTTCAATTCTACCCATTTCAATGAAAGAAAAACTTGGGCCTTGAGAAGGATAGGGAGGTGTATTTCTTGGTTGTTGGAACATCGGGGGCCTTTAAAAACCCGATCCCCGATTGTTGTTGTTGTTCAACCCTCCTTGGTTATTTCCTCCCTAATTGCTTTGATTGTTGCCACCCCAATTGCCTTGATTACTCCAATTGCTTTGATTTTCTTGATTGTTCCAATTGCATTGATTAGGATTGCCACAACTACAATTGCCTTGGTGATTTTGGTTGTTCCAATTACCTTGGTTCCCTTATGACCTCCATTGCTGTTGGTTTTGTCCTTGAGCATTATTTCTTTGACCTTGATAATTGTTGACATATTGAACTTCTTCTTCTTGCTCATTGAATGAATCACCTTGATCATAACCACTATCATTTTGCATGAATTATTCCGGATGGTTTTTCATTTGTTGACCTTGTTGTTGTCTCTTGTTTACCATCATATTCACACCTTCCATTGCATGCACTTGTTTCGGCCCTTGAACTTATTGAAGTTGAGCTTTGGCCAAGTGTTCATGGTAGTTGTCAACTCGGCAATAGCTTGCCCATGATCATGTAGCTCCTTGTGTAGGTGAATAACATTAGGTTCACCTTGCAAAACATTGGCTCTACTTTGCCATGCCGAAGAGGTATCCGCCATCTCATCAAGAATTTCACATGCTTTGGCATAAGGCATGTTCATGAAGTTCCCCCCGGTGAGTTGGTTAACCACACATTGATTAGTTGTGTTGATCCCCCTGTAGAAGGTCTGCTAGAGCATGGCCTCAGTCATATCATTGTTCGGGCACTCTTTAACCATGGTACGATAACTTTCCCAAATCTCGTGCAATGGCTCATTGGGATCTTGCTGGAAAGCATGAATCTCATCCCGAAGCGTCTCCATGTGTCCCGGAGAGAAGAATTTGGAAATGAACTTCTCCGCCAACTCATCCCAAGTGTGGATGGAATGGTTGGGCAATCTAACCAATCCAATGCCTTTCCTCGTAAAGAAAAGGGAAATAGCCTCAACCGCAGCGCGTCCTCAGAGACATTTGTTTGCCTCCCCCAACAAGTATCGACGAACCCCTTGAGATGCTTGTAGGCATTTTGATTCGGAGCCCCGATGAAGAACCCCCATTGCTCAAGTAGTGTAAGCATCACGTTGCTGATTTGGAAGTTGCCTGCCCTAATGCGGGGCGGGACTATAGCACTTGCATAACCCTCATTTGGTAATTGTCGATGGGCTGCCTCTCTTGGTGGAGATGGGGGAGGGGCGGGCACATTATTCTGAGGCGGGCGGCCTCGTCTATTAGCTTGAGGTTCAAGAGGAACCTCATCCATTTGATCATCGTTCACTTCCTCCCCCAATGGCACATTTCCTGTGGGCTCGTTGTTGAGAGCCATTTTCGTACCTAATATCAATTCAAAAGCAAAATTACTGACACGGAAGGAAAAGAAGACAAAGAACACAAAAATATAGATATATAGCTAAATCCCTTTAACTCCCCCGCAACGGCGCCAAAAATTTGATGTCGCCCAAACTCACACCACAAATATAGGTAGTGAGGAGGTCGAAGTAATAATAAAACCCAACGCGAGTCGGGGTCGAATCCTTAAGGAGTTAGAAATGGGATTAGGTATACGCCTAGTGTAACTGATAATGTGCCTCAGTTTGCACTTCCACATGCTTGTTGGTTGTTTCTTTTTCTACGTTAAGCTATTGATTGCAAGTAATAAATTAGAAGACAATAGTTTTTAGTTTTGGTTGTTTTTCAAATGATAAAGGATCTAGGGTCGTGACTTCCACCTAGGTGGTTACCTAACGGGTTGTATATTCTAGGGCAAGTTTGATTAGTCGGGGTCGTAATATAGCAATCACACGCAATTACCCACTCTATATCTCTCAGTAGTTTGAGTAAGTTTTCCCAATTTAGCCTTCTCAAGACAAATGGGTATTACACAAATCAAGTGATATATGCTCAAGTCGGGTCTTACTATCTCTAGATTTGACCCTTTAATTGGGGCTATCAATTTTTTGAGTTCACCCCAATTCCTTGTTAGCCAAGTTTTCCTAGACTTAGTCTCTCTTTCTCAAGTAAAGACTAAGTCAAATAGGCATGAATCATTATTTGTAACCATTAATTCTAGAATTCAAGCATGAACAAGGCTAAATATCGCTAACCCAATCACAAAAGCCCTAAATTAAGTAGCTATTAAGTACCCACACTAGGGTTGGGCCACAACCCTAGCTAGAAGTTTAGCTACTCATGAAAAATAAAGAAATACAAGTAGAATTAAGATAGAATGTGATCGGTTCCAAGCCTGTACCACTATCGAGTGTCAAGGATGGTCGATGCAGTTTTACCCAACAAAGGTCGGGATCAATTTGCACAGGGAGTTAATTGATTAGGAGTTAGGTATCTAACTAATCTAGATGTGCGTGTTGTTCCAAATTGCACCTCCAAACATGGTTATGATTGATTATACTTCTAATTCTATATTATACTATGCTAGAATAAGCTAAGTACACTATTTTTGGTGGGAGTTTTCAAGTGTTAAAAAGGAAATAGGGTAGTGACTTTTGCCTAGGTGGGTATCTAACTGGTATCGAGAATCCAGGGCAAGCTTGTTATGATTGGGGTCGTGATATAACCATCACACATAAGTGCTCACTCTATACCTCTCGGTAGTTTGAGTGACTTTACCCAATTTGGATTTCTCAAGTCCAAATGGGTGTTCATGCATAACAAATGATATTTGCTCAAGTCGGGTATTACTGTCTCTAGGTTTAACCCTTTAATTGGTGCTATCAATCTCTTGAATTCACCCCAATTCCTTGTTAGCCTAATTTTCCTAGACTTAGTCCCTCTTTCTCAAGAAGAGTCCAAGTCATCAAGGCACGAATTAGTGTTTGCAACCACCAATTCTACAATTAAAGCATGAATTAGGTTAAATAATACTAACCCATAAACAATTAAGCCCTAAAATTCAAGACCCATTAAATACCCACACTAGGGTTGGGTCACAACCCTAGATATGGGGTTTAGCTACTCATAATAGCAGTAGAAATCAAAAAAGAAGATGAAATATAATCCATAATATACAAATACAAGATGAAAATCTAAAGATTGAAGATAAATCTACTCTAAAATTACTCAAAAAGGTAAAAACCAGTCGTTCACGTGTTCTCTCTAGCAAAACTTAGCCTAAAGATGTCAAAAAGGTCTATTTATACTAAGCTGAAATTTTCGGACAAAAATGCCCGTGCGAAAAATTTGCGGACGCGTAATTCTGACCGCGTCTGCGCTTGATCTTTCGCGGCCGCGAAATAATGAGCGCGGTCCGCGTTTCTTCGTAGCTGGGCTTGGGTAGAGCTTGACTTCACGGATCGCGCATTTTCAACCACATCCGCATGAGAAACAGACGCGGTCGTGGACCATGTTCTTCATTTAAGCCAAAAATGTAGAGTCTCCGAACCGTGATATGAGCTCTAAGCGAAAATTCATCCGCGGTCGTGCCATAGATTTCGCGGCCGTGCTTTTCCATCGCGGTTAGCGTTGGTTCTTGAGCTAAAAAAATAGCCTCTCTGAATCCCACTTTCGCGGACCGCGTAATAGTGGTCGCGTCAGCGGTAGTCCTTACGCGGTCGCTTTTTTCTGCCGCTGTCAGTGCTCTAGTCCCAGCCTTGGATTTGTGCAAGTTTGACTCCTTCATCAGTTGATTATGGCTTTTTTGCCTCATTTTGACCAAACCCTACAAGCAAGCACATTAAGTTAGTTTTTGGGAATATCTTTACACAATTTCGACCCAAAACTTAAGCAAAAGAGAGCAAATAATAGGCTAAAATCCTTAGTTATCAACTCCCCCAAACTTAAGCTTTTGCTTGTCCTCAAGCAAACAAAGTAATTCCCACCTCCACAAGGAAAAGAAGGGAATATTTCAGCTGTCCTAAGGTGACTTCATCAAGCATCAATTGGGACTAACAATTACCCTCAACACAAATGCATTATCAATAACACACAACTTTTTTAGTACCATAGTTCTAGTACGACACAAGAGCATCAAGAGTTGACTTAACTCACCAAGGAAGCTCGCTCTACTACATAGGTCATTGTGGGACCCAAACTCCTCTTCCTTTATTCTCCATGAGCAAATCTCACTGTATAGAATATGACACTCAAAATAGAGATTGTGAAGAAGTACACTCATCTCTCACAAGGGAATGTCACAAGTCCGGTTTTAAGTACCATAAGCTTGCCCCTTATGTGAATCACCACTAATGTAAGCTCACTCAACTCGAAATCCTATAGGACTTTTGCGGGAATGTAATGAAGGCTTTTGGATCAAGGTAGGATATATCGATCTATGAAGGTTTCATCATTCCTTAAGTACTTCTTTTTTTCATGGCGGCTCACACTTTCTTGACTCTTTGAGTCATTTTCTTCTTCCTTAGGGGAACTAGAGAGACACACTGTCACTCTTTCTTGTTCATGAAAATCATTTTCTCCTTTTCTAATCATTCCAAGTCTTTCATCATTGCTTTCATTGAATCCCTTCATTTTTCTATACTATTCACATTCTTTTTGACTTTTTGGCTTTTCTTTCTTTCCTTTTGCCTTCCCTTTACTTCATTTTGTACCTTTTATCACTTTCACATTCCTCGTCTCTCCCCCAAAACTTATGCTTTTGCCAATTGTGAATGCTAAGGAAAGATCAGGGGCTAAGAGAGGGCCATTATAGAACGGATAAAGGCTTGAATCATGGTTATTGAAAGAACAAGGGCTTTGGCTCAACGGGGTTGACTAAGGATATAATATTTGGTGGGCTATGGATGCTTTCAAGTTTCAAGTTTGATCAAGGAGAGCCTACAATCATTTCTCAAGTCGAGCTACACTTAGAATTTTGCCTAGACAAACATTCAGGGCAAGTTCTAGACTTATTGGCACGGGACTTGGACTTGCAAATCAATACCTCACCTCACAAGCTGTTGGATTGCTAAAGAGAACAGAATCGAGGACCCACAACAACCCTAGCTAAGATTGAGCAACACAAATGGCTCCAAGAAGCCACTCGATGATTGTTTAGTCAACACAAGAGTCTAAAGGTCACAACTAGAACTATTCTTTGCCAATCAACTTGTTTCCAACCATAAGGTCAAAGGTAAATGTGTTAGGCCCAAGTGAAGCTTGCTTGAGACACTTTTATTCATTGCTACTATTTACACAAAAACATAAATAAAACGGACTCAAACCCTTAAGAAGGTTGTCACGTCATCCATCATCGGGTAGAGCCACCCGGTTCACACAACATCCACCTTTAGAAATAACCATGGCATTAAGAAAACCAAAGGCTTATTGATCACAAAGCTAAGAACTCAAAAAGAAGCTACTAAAGAAAACAAAAAGCTAAGCTATTAAGGAAAAAGAACCCAAGAAGTTATAAAGTAAACTACGGAAAGTAAAATAAATATGTACAGTAATGGAAAGATACGAATATACACAAAATGGGAATGAATATATACATGGAATGGTAAAGTTATATACATACCAAAAGTGAAAAATAACGATAAGTAAAAATAAAGAAAAATTGTATCATAATTATTACATGCCAGTCATCAAATCAAAATAGGACCACCCCCGCAAAAATAAAAGCTTGCATTGTCCTCAATGCTAAAAGCAAAAATAAGATCAGGGAAGGGATAGATAGTAAAGAAAACTCCCTATGTGGTCTCTGTTTGTATGGGGTCCTCAACTGTCTTTGAATCCTCCAACTGTATTTCTAAGTCCTCGGGCTGGGGCACCACACCTCTCACAGGCTCTCTGTTAGCTTCCTGCCCTGGTGCCTGTGCTGCCTGTGCTGATAGAACAGTCGTCTCCATGAGTAAGTCCAGTGGAAGATCTCTGACAGAAGTGAGCTTGGCAACATCATCCTTCAAGCTCTCCATTGCCTCCTTTGTGGTCTGAGTCTTTTTCAGCTTCTTGACCTGCTTACCCAGCTCCTTGATCACCTTCCCATGAGTATCCAAAGTCTCCAGGATTTTCTGTTGGTTGTCCAGGAGCTTCTTCTAATTGTCCAGAAGCTCCTTCAATGAATCCTCCACTGATGGAGGTGACTGTTGCTCAGAGTGTTTCTAGCTATTTGGACCTCAGGTGTAAGCCAAACCGGTGTTGTCCCGGGATGTCTATCACCTCCGCAAGCCATGGACGGGCTGCCTCATCTAAAGACACTTTCTCCAAGTATAGGGATTCCACCACATCATCAAACTCGACATATGTGTTCAGTGTCTTGCCATCAAATCTGATCTTCCGGTTCCGTACCTTGGTCACATAGGTGCCCTTTTTGATGTGGGCAACATTAGCGTAGAATTCTTTGACTAAGTGCTCATTGGCCTCCAGCATCTGCTAGTGAAGAATTTCCACCCTACTCTTTCATCAAATTGTTTCTTTACATTGGGATTGTGGGTAAAAGATCTCTTTCTATGAATTGCCTCTCGAGGGTGAGAGACCTTTGTGGCCACCATTCCCGTCATTTGTGGTAGGCTTTTTCACTTACAAATCTATGCTGCCACACCTCCGATTTTCTTGACCTTTCCAAACCCCCAACAATAGTATCACCCCCTCTCCCATCATCCGGGACCTCATCATCATCATCCACCAAAATAGGTGCAACTGGTGTAGCCGAGGTTGTAGCAGGTGGGGAAGTTGGTGCTAAACCCTCACTACCTTCCTCTGAGCCATCAGACGTCTCAGAAGAGGAGGTTGTTCCATCTCTTAACTGATATTTCCCCGGGAAATTTGTCGGGACATGAGTGGGCAGAGAGTCTCTTTCGAAGCTTCTTGGGAAGGGACATACTCACTCGCATCTGAGTGGTCCGCTGCTTTATCCACAGCTCTGATGGCAGCTCACATCTTCCCAATTGACTTTTGGACTGCTAGTGGTAACTTGGTCTTTCCTTTTCCCCTGCCCAGGGAGGATTCTGCCCTCCCTTTGGGTTTATCGCTTTCACATCTGGATCGAACCATTGTCTGCAGCAAACAAGCAAAGAACCCCAGTCAGAACAAAGCTTCAAGTGAGTTAAAACAGTGCAGTTTGAAATGTAGAACTGCTCCTCAGAACTAGGCACCACGGACCGCGGAAAAATGGGCGCGACCGCGGAAAGGCCATCGCGGTCCGCATGAAATGTAGACGGCCGTGAAAGAGTTGGGATCATACTACCAACTCTCTAAAGATGGACTTCCGCGGACTGCGAAATAATGAGCGCGGCCGCGAAATATCAAACGCGGACCGTGTAAAAGAGAATGCGGCCACTGAAGCAATTTGCAAACTTTCTGAAGTTCATTAAGGTGGACCGCGAAATTATGGACGCGGCCGTGTAAAGTCAACCGCGGAATGCAGAAAAATCACCGCGTCCGCGAACATATAAGCAATTTAGCCTGACAAAAGCATGAACACGCACAGCGTAATTTGGACCGCTGTCCACAAAATTTAAACCAGACGGGCACTGATGACTTATCTTTGACCTAGGGTTTCACTTAGTGCAAAAATTTAAGCAATTAACAGTCATAGTGAACAACCCTATCCCCTATTAGGCATGCAAAATAATTACCCTCATGAATTTTTGGCATCAATTTGAAAAAATGGCAAGTAATTAACCTTAATTAAAGAGAAAAAAGTAAAATAAAGATGAAAGAAAAGAAAGAAATAAAATTAATACAAGAATTTGAGCATACCAGTTGTGAGATTTGTAGTAGAGAACTAACTCTTGATTAGTAACAAGTGAGATTGAAAGCCAAAGAAATGATGATGAACAGTGCTCTAGAGTGTTGGAATGCAAGGGGTCGAAAAGTGTAAAGGTCTGAAGGACCTCCTATTTATAATAACCAATGTGGCCCCCACCGACTTACCTGCACGGTCCGCAGAATTCTACCGCGGTCCGCGCTTTTACCTCTTCGAATGGCTATTGCAGAATCTTGTCCGCTGAGAGTGGAAAAACGGGCGCGGCCGCGTAAGATCACCGCGGACCGCGAAATTCCGAACGGGGATGCGAATACAACTTCAGAGAGTTGATATTCTGTACTTTTCAAGTCCGCGTTCGCTGACATTTTGTGCCCCCGCGAATTGCCGTCCCGGACCGCTCAATTGTGAACGCGGTCCGCGTAGTTCTTCATACTTAGGCAAATTTTTCCAGCCAAAGTCCTGCACTGCACAAACAATTCCTACACAAACTTCACAACCAGTTAGTCCAAAACAAAGCCTAAACTAAGAAGAAAATCAAAAAGAAAAAAAACATATGGGTTGTCTCCCAAGAAGCGCCTGATTTAACGTCACGGCACGACGCATGTTACCATCGTTCACTTGAAATGGATCAATGCCACCACGTGGCTATCATCAAACTTGCCAAGATAGTGCTTCACTCGATGCCCATTAACTCTGAAGATTTCACTATTTTTGTTTTTCAAATCAAGAGCACCAAACAGAGTTACATGCACCACTTCAAAAGGGCCACTCCATTTTGACTTGAGCTTTCCCGGAAATAGTCGTAACCAAGAGTTGAGTAGAAGAACCAAGTCACCCTCCTTGAATTCCTTGTTCTGGGCATATTTGTCATGTAAATACTTCATTTTGTCCTTATACAAGGACGAGCTGGAATAAGCATGAAACCGGAACTCATCAAGTTCATTTAGTTGCTCTACCCGGAGATTTGCAGCTACATCCCATTCAAGGTTTAACTTATTCAGCGCCCACATGGCCTTATGCTCTAATTCCACCGGCAGGTGACATGCTTTCCCAAATACCAATCAATACGGGGACATACCAATTGGAGTCTTGTAAGCTGTTCATAGGCCCATAAAGCATCGTCAAGTTTCCTTGACCAATCAGTCCGGTTTGCAATGACAGTCTTGGAAAGAATACTCTTGATCTCCCTGTTGGAGACCTCAACCTGTCCACTTTTTTGGGGGTGATAGGGAATTGACACCTTGTGAGTGACACCATACTTGGAGAGTAAAGTGTCAAAGGCTTTGTTACAAAAATGAGAACCCCCATCACTGATGATCGCCCTTGGAGTGCCAAACCTTGTGAATATGTTTTTCTTTAAGAAAGCCACCACACTCCGTGCCTCATTGTTGGGCAAAGCCACAGCTTCAACCAACTTGGAAACATAATCAACAACAACCAGAATGTAAGTGTTAATACATGAACTCACAAATGCCCCCATGAAGTCGATGCCCCACACATCAAAAATATCAATCTCAAGAATAGTGGTGAGAGGCATTTCATCCTTCTTGGAAATTCCACCAGCTCTCTGACACTCATCACATCTCTTAACAAGCTCACTAGCATCTTTATACAGGGTAGGCCAATAAAATCCACAGCTAAGAACCTTTGAAGCAGTTCTCGCCCCACCATGATGACCACCGTAGGGTGAGGAATGGCAAGCATCAAGAATACTCATTTGCTCCTCCTCTGGAACACATCTCCGGATCACACCATCATTACAAATCTTGAAAAGATAAGGCTCATCCCAGTAATAATCCAAGCTGTCCCGTTTAAGCTTCTTCCTTTGGTTAGAAGAGAGCTCACTCGGGACAATGCCGGTCACAAGAAATTTAGTCATATCGGCGAACCAATGCATACTATTCAAAGATAAGGAGAGGAGTTGTTCATCCGAAAATGAATCATTAATTTCATGGCCATCATGGGGCCTCCCCTCCTCTTCCAGGCGGGACAAGTGGTCTGCCACTTGATTTTCACACCCTTTTCGATCAATAATTTCAAGGTCAAACTCTTGATGCAGTAGAACCCATCTCATCAACCTAGCCTTAGAGTCCTTTTTCGTCATCAAGTAACGAAGTGTCGCGTGATCGGTGTGCACAATCACTTTGGTGCCCATGAGATATAGCCTGAACTTTTCCATGGCAAAGACAATGGCTAGTAACTCTTTCTCGGTCACAGTATGATTGACTTGGGCATCATTTATCATTTTGCTTTCATAATAGACCAGATGAAATATCTTGTTGATCCTTTGCCCTAAAATCCCTCCTACCGCAATGTCACTAGCATAGCACATGAGCTCAAATGGTAAGCTCCAATTGGGTGCGGTGATGATGGGAGTGGTAGTCAATCTATACTTGAGAAGCTCAAAAGCTTTCATGCAATCATCATTGAACACAAACTTTGCATCTTTTTCTAACAACTTGCACAAGGGATTCACCACTTTTGAGAAGTCCTTGATGAACCTTCGGTAGAACCCCGCATGCCCAAGAGAGCTCCTAACTCCCTTGACGGAAGTAGGAGGAGGGAGTTTTAGAATCACTTCAATTTCGCTTTGTCCACTTCAATACCGTTCTTTGAGATCTTAT
>NW_017672580.1:0-34878 GCF_001879085.1 Nicotiana attenuata
ATTGACTCTCTCGAGACCAATTAGGTAGGCCAATTAGACTAGGCAACTAGGGCTCAAGTAGGGTAGTTACTCTTTCGAGGTTTAACTCGTTAATTGGGACTACCATTCTCATGGGTCCATCCCAATTCCTTGTTGGGTTAACTTTTAGGGTCATATGACTCTCTTTCTCAAGAAGAGTTAGACCGACTAAGCTTGAATTCATGTTTGCAACCATAAATTCTAGATTGAAACACAAAATCAACCCAAATAACAAATACCCAATCTCAATCTCACCCTAGAATGTAACACCCATTAACTACCCACACTAGGGTTGAGCCACAACCCTAGCTAATGGGTTTAGCTAGACATAATTAAAGAAGAAACAGTAGAAGTACATGATGAAAATAACATAATGATTGATTACTAATTAAAAATTATGATATTGAAGAGGAAAATTGCCAAAATAGGCTACACAATAGTTCCCACGAGCGCAGCTCTTGTTCAGAATCTAAAACTTAACCTAAAAATGGTAAAAAGATCTATTTATACCCAGCTGGAAATCTGGACAAAAATACCCCTGCGGGGTCAGCGCGGACCGCGCAAAAATGTAGCGCGGCCGCGTAGGCTCCTTGAACTCTCAAATCTCATCTTCTGAAGTTCGGGGCCGCAGACCGCGCAGAAATGTCGCACGGCTGCGGCGGAGGGTCGGCGCGGACCGTGCAGGAATGGGGCGCGGCCGCATAGCTTGACTTGGCCAAAATTCCATGTCTCTGAATCTCCTTCACGCGGACCGCACTGATATGTAGCGCGGCCGCATGAGACTTAAGCCTTCTCTGAACTTCCCTTGCGTGGACCGTGTGGCAAATCAGTGCGGTCCGCGCTAGGTCTTCCTGTTCCTCAACTTCACTTATTCTTGACACTTGGCAAGTCTCACTCCATTTTGAGACGATCTTTGACATTTGTCACCTTCTTGCTCAAACCTGCAATCAAGCGCAACTTGTAAGCCTTTTGGGACTATTTTGTGGCTATTTGTAACAAAAGCAATAGCAAGTAAGGGGTATAATCATGGTAAAATCCTAGCTTATCATATGCCAACACATATACTCTCAGTACTGGATCCACCTAAAAATGTGTTGGAACATTTGCATAAAACATTTGCAAGGTTCTTCTAGATCAATAAGGCAGAGGAAAGGAGCAGGCATTGGACAAGGTGGCAGAACTTAGGTCTCCCTAAAGAAGACGGAGGGGTAGGTTCTAGATCTCTGATAGATGTATCAAAGTCCCTATTTGCTAAATTGTGGTAGAGGTTTAGAACTACCAAAACTCTTTGGTCCAACTTTATGTGGAATAAGTACTGCAAGAAAGAAATTCCAACAGTAGTAAAATTC
Organism: Nicotiana attenuata; assembly: GCF_001879085.1. NCBI lineage: Eukaryota > Viridiplantae > Streptophyta > Magnoliopsida > Solanales > Solanaceae > Nicotiana > Nicotiana attenuata. Next base: position 1,368 of record NW_017672580.1, read on the forward strand.
AAAAAAGGATCACATGTCTGGAGGAAAATGTTAGAAGCAAGGGAGGAAGTAGAACATGAGATTTTATGGGAGACGAAAAAGGGATCTACAAATGTGTGGCATGAGAACTGGACAGGAGTAGGAGCATTATATCACGTTGTACCACCAGAATTTCCCATTAATGAAGAGTTACAAGAAGTAGCTAAGTTGAGAGAGGACGAGCAATGGAATGATCAACTTCTGGACCAGAATTTCCCTCAAGACATAGCAGAGCATATTAGAGGAGAGGTGCACTTTGATGATACAACAAATAGTTGGGACATACCAAGATGGATGCCTACAACTACTGGTAAGTTCACTGTTAGTAGTGCTTGGAGAATCCTAAGGCACAGGGAACAAATCAATCCAAAATTTGCTAAAATATGGACTAAAGGGTTGCCTTTCAAAATTTCTTTCTTCGTGTGGAGGGTTTGGAAAGGAAAAGTACCTACTGATGACTTATGGAGGAGAGGTGGTCATATGGTAGTGTCTAGATGTTGGTGTTGTATAGCACCACAGGAAGACTCTTTTGAACACTTATTTTTGACAAGTGAAACAACAACTAAGGTGTGGAGGATATTCATGCAAGCTACAGGTTTGGGGATAAACTTGGTTCAGGTTCATCAGGTAGTTAGGCCATGGTGGGATGCAAAATATTGTCCTAAATTAAAACCTATGTTTCAGGCAGCCCCAACAGTACTTCTATTGGAACTTTGGAAGAGGAGGAATACTATGAAGTATGGGGGAACAATATCTTGTAGTAGAGTGATTCATGAGGTGAATAAAACATTATATTATCTTGCAAGAGTTAGATATCCTTGGTTGCCTAGAATCCCTCTATTGTAGCCACAAATGATCAGATTTTTTGAGGGATACAGGCCATATATTGTTACAAAGAGAGTTACATGGTAGCTACCTTATGATGGATGGTACAAGTGTAATACTGATGGTGCTTCTAGGGGGAAGCCGGGTCCCAGTTCTTATGGATTTTGTGTGAGAAACCATGAAGGAGATTTGGTGTTTGCTAAGGCTAAGGAGATAGGGGAGACAACTAATATTGTAGCAGAAGAAAAGGCAATTGTAGAAGGATTGGTTTATTGTGTGGAAAGGAAACTTCATCCATTGATTATGGAGACTGATTCTCTTGTGATGAGGAAGATTATTGATGGTGAATGGGAGACTCCATGGTGTATAGGGGCAGAAGTGAGAAGGATCAAGGAAATAAAGAGTACATACAATGTACTCTTTCAACATGCGTTAAGAGAGGGCAACACAGTTGCAGATTTTTTAGCTAACCTTGTTTTCTGTTTTGCAGGTACAATTAGATTTCAGTCTTTTCAAGAACTGCCATCTAAAGGAAAAGCTTTGATAAATATGGATAAAGCTCAAATTCCAAACCTTAGGATTAGAGTTGCAAAGAAGAAAGATCCAGACTGATGAACATTCTTATCATAGCACTGCCTAAAGCTCATGACATATGTTACTGGATATTGTTAAACAATCTACCAGTGGTATTAGCATGGCATCATGTTCATTCTGGGGATTGTTTAGCTTTGATCAGAGTGTGTATCTTACAGGGCAAGGTAGTTAAGAAATTAAACTCACATAGGAGAAGTTTACATTCTGTCTCAAGTAAGAAAATTCTTGGTTTGTGTACAAGTTTGATGTTGTGTAGATGCTGTTGTATAGTTATAGGGTATTACTCAGTGGTATTAGTGTGTTTTCATGCTCATTCTGAGGAGACTCTATGGCTATATGGTAGAAAATCACAAGGAACATTGCAGATGGTAGCAGATAAGTACAAAGAGAAACATCTGATGAACAGTAGGGCTATATTCACAGCCTTATTTTGTAATCTTTTGTTTGAGTTGTTGTGCATGTTAAATCGTTGGAAAGAGATTTTAAAGCAGTTTTTTGAGTCTAAAGGAGATCATCAAGGTCCAAGACACATACAGGAGGTGTTATACATGACTGGAGCAGTGCAGTCTATGCATTGCAATTACAAATTCATGATCTTGTTTCTGTTAGCATTGTGCAGGTTTTCTTATTTGTTCAAGCTAAGGATTCAAGTCTGGTCCGCATTGATATCAAATGGACAAGGCCTATACACTCATGATGCTGTAGATTCATGGTTGAGGATACACACAAGGCTACTACATCTCTCCCTTCATCAAAATGTATTAGTATTTAGTGTACTGTATGATCATTATCCAGTGGTATTAGAGTGTCTACACTCTCATTCTAGAGGTGATAGTACAGTGCACAGGATAAGCTGGATGAGGAGGCAATTCAGAATTTTGATATCCACAGTTGAATCTTGAAACACTATAGCAGTTTGGAGTCCTGAAGTCCTATGGTGTATTGGTTTGGAATTCAATTTGGTCTTGGAATGCATACTTTGGCGCCTGGTGAGAGTTTTATAGGTGCTACTTGGTATTGCCATTGTCATTTGAATTCACATACACATACAGGAGATGGATTCAAGCTGCAAGATATGGTGTAATAGCTAGCTCAGTAGATTGTTATTTTACATCATTAGTAGTAGCTGGTAGTTTTATGCACTTTATAGAATATTTGGACATCTTGTATGTACTGGATCCTATTTTAGATTTTATTTATATAGTAGCCACTAGACAGACTGCCTAGTAGAATATTTGCTTAAAAAAAAATTGTGTCTCTTTTGTTACTACCGTCGTTTTCACTTGTATAATGCATCAAAAAATCACACCCACTCATATTTAAAGAGAAAACACCCCATAATTCCTCGTTCTTCTCGCTAGTTAATGAAAGGGTAAAGATTGACGTCAAATGTTTCCTTGTCATTACCGCCATTAAGAATATACTAAATATGGCATCGATGATCACGATAACAAACTTTGCAGGAAGTTCTATCTCATTTACAGGAGAAGTTTCATTTTATGTCTCATACAACTTACACTAGTTGTATGAGATACAAAATAAAATTTTCCTCATTTGCAGTATAGGTTGCAATAGATTTGTCCTTGTGTTGTCTTTTCTTTCTCTTCATACTTATTGATTATAATGTAGTATATTTACAAGACATAAAACCTTTAAATTCACAACAAGCATCTGATACCTTTTTCACTAAGAGAAGTAAGAAAGATTTTTGAATCTTGTGGTCTTAAACATGCCATGTAGGTTATTGGAGTTAAAAAGTACAAAATATAAAAAAATATATTATTTTGAAATATATTAAAAAGGAAATTAGACACATAAATTAGAACGGATGTAGTAGTAACATCATTATATTATTTATATGATAAACATTGATTCAAGTTAATGAGATATTAGCCATGTGTGTGATATATTACCTTGGATCTTATTGTAAAAAAAGTTAATATTACTATGAAAATTTAAGTAGTTTAATTGAAAGTTCTATAATTTTTTTCTACTGTTAAAAAGTAGGCAGTATCTTTTTTTTCATTTTTAAAATAGCTTGAACTTTTTTCTCCTTTTCTATAAATTTCAATTTTTTTTCTTCTAAAAAATTTAAAATTATAAAATCAACTAATAAAAATTTTTGGTGCCCAAAATTTGCCGCCTCTGAATCTGTGGCAAATGCAGGAACAAACTCCCCTCAAATCAGGAGTAAATTTCTTGAATGGTTATCTAACTTATGGAGATATCCTACTAAACTTACGTTTGTATTTTTTAGGATAATAAAGTCACCCAACTATTATCATTTGGCTCAGAAAATAAATACCACACATTCGACATGTCATGTTATATTAAAATCCTATTTTTTAATAATAAAACTCATTTAATTGATGATCCTTTTGGTATAAAAGTTATGGATTAGATGCGTTTTATTATTAAAAAAAATAGGATTTTTATGTGACATGACATATGTCGAATGTGTGATATTTATTATCTAAATCAAATGACAATAGTTGAACTTGAGTGAATTTGTTTTCCTAAAAGAAACAAAAATGACTTTGGTGGAATATCTCCCCAAGTCTCATAAGGCCATCATAAAGCTTTCTGATGGCATTGGTGATTATCCTCGTAGTCTTATTACTAGGCTTGAACCTGCAATTTAATAATAAAAATACATTAATATCTTAGTAAAAATGTTACAAAACAATAAACTTCAAAAATAACAAATAACTCTTACCCATCATCCTCAGGGACTATGATGATCCTGCCATATTGATCATAATGCACTTCCTCGTCATCATCGTCTGAAGCATATGTATCAGAGGCATGTGTGGACGATGTAGGGGGGTCAAAGCTACTGCCTCGCAGGCGAAGGACTGAAATAGATGGAGTCGCTGATGAAGATGGCTACGATCCCTATGACTGCGACATAGTTGGATGCGACCCAAGTGGTTGTGATACTGATGGCTGTGACCCGAGTGGCTATGACACGGATGGATGCGATCCATGTGGCTGTGATATGTAGGGATGTGATATAGATGGCTGTGATGCAGATGGCCGAGATCCACGTGGCCGTGAGGCAGCTGGATTGTATGTCGGACGTATAGTCCTATGGCCTTGTGATGAAAGACCCGGTGGCTGGATGAAGGTGTAGGGCTCGTGATGTTGTGGCAGCTCAGTATAGCCGTGGGGTGGATGATAAGACATATGCATCTCTGAAGAGGGTGGAAAAGAAGGAGTACTATTATCTACCCTTCTCTTTCCCTTCCTAGCCACTCGACCCCGAGAACCAGTAGGGTCATTGTTACCTTGACCCTTGCTTGCCATCTGCCTAATATAATACATATTTAGATTGAAACATATAAGAAACTAGCTATAAAACGAGAGTGCTTTAAAAACCAACTTTTTAATCCTCATTGACGTATTGTTCCTCGTCCGAGAATTCTTCATCCTCACTTGTTTGATCTTTCATCAGTTGATTCTACGTCCTCATTTTCTATAATTGTTACTTCATTTATATCAACTCCTTCCACTATGCGTTTAGGATGTTCCAAATTATTTTCTAACTGATCGTCCACTAATTGGTGAACACTGGTGATATCACTTTGATATGCAACATCTAACACATTCTCGACTTCCACCCTACCGACAGGCTTAGTTTTTATTACAACCCACCAATCGGACTTATTCTGCCGCAATGGATAAGGAGCATAATACACTTGCCTAACATTATGTGCAATTATGAAAGGCTCATAGTGATCATACTCCCTCATATGATTAACCTCAATTATGTTGTATTGGTTGTGTACTCTTGTACCTCTTGTTGGATATGGGTCAAACCACTTGCATCTAAAGAGTATCAATTTCTTCTAAGGCCAACCTGTATATTATAGTTCTATTATTTCTTTGAGCACACCATAATAATCAATATCTCCAACTTGGTTGCCATCACCACCTTTAACCCACACCCCGCTGTTATTGCTATTTTTATTTTTAGAGCAATCCTATCTATGGAACTTATAACCATTCACTACGTACATAGGCATTGTTGTGACCTGAAGCCTAGGTCCCAAGATATATCCTTCAAAAATTGATTTACACCATTATTTGGATTATTTACCTACATAGTGTTAAAAAAATTCATAAGTTAGCATAACATACAAACATCTCACGGCTACTATCGATCTCTCCATGATTAGTCCACGCAAAGTAATTCTCTATAAACCCCTTCCTATAAAGATGAAGCTTAGCTTCCTCCGATTTTTTAAACTTCACACAATCGCACTTGACACAAGGGCACCTAATTACTCCTTCACTTTGGTATGGTGGAAGTGACATTGCATGTCTAATAAAGTCATCCACCCCTTCTACAAATCCTCCCGTAATCCCCGCCGATTAGGAAAATTCCTATTGTACATCCAAGTACTATGTTCTATCTATACAAATAAAACAAAAACAAATTAATTTATTCTACATTTATAAATTAATTAAGTTTTTTTTAGTTAATTCTAGATAATTATTTTTTCCTAATTACACCAAAAATAAAATTATATTAAATATCATTAATTATAAACTAAAAGTTTAATTTATATCCTAAAAGTTCAATTCATATCCTAAAAGTTCAATTCACAAGAACAAAACCTAAAAACTAAAAGTTCAATTCATATCCTACGAGTTTAAACATAAACTAAAAGTTCAATTTATATTCTAAAAAGTCAACTCATACCCAAAAGGTTCAATTTATATCCTACAAGTTCAATTCATATCTTAAAAGTTCAATTCATATCCTACGAGTTTAAACATAAAGTAAAAGTTTAATTTATATCTTTCGATTTTAAACATAAACTAAAAGTTAGAATTATATCCTAAAAATTCAACCCATACCCTGAAAGTTCGATTCACAAGAACAAATCCTAAACCCTAGATTCGAACTAAACTATTCAAGACAATACAAAGTTAATAATTCAATTCTAACTAAATGTGATGACCCGAAAGGTCATCACTTGTTTTAGAAATAAATTATGTGTTTTGAGGCTAAAACCTCCTATTTGTCTCACCTTAATTTGCATGCAAAGTCCGAGCATGTATCCGGAAAGCCATTATGTAAAAATCTGTGAAAAATGATGAATTTTGCTTTTAAAATGAATTTAGGTTGACTTCGGTCAACATATTGGGTAAACGGACCCCCCGGACCCGTGATTTGACGGTCCCGAAGGGTCCGTAGGAAAATATAGGACTTGGGCGTATGCCCAGAATCAAATTCTGAGGTCCCAAGCCCGAGAAATAAATTTTTAAAGAAAATTGTTTTTGGAATATATATGAGTTTTTGGAAATTTTAAATGTCTTTGAAATTAATGGTATCGGGCCCGTATCTTGGTTCCGGAGCCCGGTACAGTCTTATATAGCGTTTATATTGAGCCTATAAAATTTGGTAAGAAACGGACTTGAAATGACGTGAATCGGACCCTCGGTTGTGAAATTTGAAACTTAAGTGTTCATGAGATTTTTCTTTGATTTTGATGCTAAATTCATTGTTAAAGGTGTTAATTTGGCGATTTGATCGCACGAATAAGTTCATATGATATTTTTGGGTTAGTATGCATGTTTGGTTTGGAGCCCCGAGGGCTCGGGTGAGTTTCGGATGGATTTCGGGATGTTTTTATACTTAGGAAAAGTTGCAGAAATGCTGCTTCTGATGAACAGACCTTCTGTGCTTCGCGATCGCGAAGCCTTTCATGCGATCAAATCGCCCGAACGCGGACGCAGAGCATTGGGGGGCTGCTCTACGCGAACGCAACCCTTGTCCCGCGAACGCGTAGTGTAAAACGGTGGCTGGTCTGGGATGTTGTCGTTCTTCTACGCGAACGAGTACACTGGTCCGCGAACGCGACGTTCAGGGGGGCCAACCCTTCACGAATGCGTAGGAGGACTCGCGATCGCGTAAGTCCACTTATGGCAGCTCTTTGCGATCGCGACAGTGTTGTCGCGAACGCGATGAACACTGTCGCCCAGCTCTTTTAAACAGTAACAGAAATGGGAATAGACCATTTTCTCACATCTCCTTCCCCAAAATCAGAACCTAGGCAATTTTTGAAGAGTAAAAATCAACACCAAATCATAGATACGAGTAATTTGGAGGCGAATTCTAAAGGAAAAGCGGTGTTTGAGGCTTGAGTTGGCCGTGGAAGTTTGAGGTAAGTGTTTGGTCTAACCTTAGCTTGAGGGATTAGGAGTTGTGTCTTATTTTCTATGTGTTAATTGTGGAGTACGACGTATAGGCATGGTGACGAGTATCTATACGTCGGTGTCAAGCATGCCCGTGAGTCTTGTATTGTAATTGTTGTGACTCCGTTGTGGTTTATTCTTGCTTCATATGAGGATAATCATTATTGGTCCCTTGCTGGGACGCTGTTGTGATATTATTGGTCCCCTGCCGGGATGTTGTTGTTATATTATTGTTCCCTTGCCGGGATGTTTATTGTGATATTATTGTTCCCTTGTCGGGATTCTTTTATGATTGGTGTTGATATATGAAATGGGAGCGGGGTGCACGCCTGCAACGGTACTATATGAAATGGGAGTGGGTTGCACGCCTGCAACGATACTATATGAAATGGGAGCGGGTTGTACACCTGCAACGGTACTATATGAAATGGGAACAGGTTGCACACCTGCAACGGTACTATATGCAATGGGAGCGGGTTGCACGCCTACAACGGTACTACATGAAATGGGAGCGGGTTGCACGCCTACAACGGTATTATCTGAAATGGGATCGGGTTGAACGCCTGCAACGGTATTACATGTGTACTTGCTTCTTATTTCCTTATCTTTTGCCGGTAATTGATTTATGGCGTTCCTTGCATTTCTCTATTGGTATTCTGTTGATATCTCCTACTCCCCGCAGCATGTTTCCCCCGCCCTACTTTAGCTGTAATTATCTGCTTTTATTTTCCGCAGTATATGATTTAACTGCACAGGTTTATTTTGGTAGTCTGGTCCTAGCTTCGTCACTACTTCGCCGAGGTTAGGCTAGGCACTTACCAGCACATGGGCTCGGTTGTGCTGATACTACACTCCGCACTGTGTGCAGATACTAATACTTGAGCGTTTGGACCGCAGTGAGGGTGCCGTCTTCAGCCCATTCAGGCGACCCAAGGTAGTCTTGCAGACGTCCGCAGGCCTTGGCGTCTCCTCCTATCATTTCCCTTTTCTGTTTTTACTTATTTAGAGACATATTTGTATATTTCTATTCAGATCTTATATGTAGTATTCTTAGATAGTCTGTGACTTGTGACACCAAATTCTGGGTAGTATTGTACTTCAGATTATGTAGCAGTGTTTGGTTGAACTATTAAGTTTTTCGTCTTCCGCATTTCTGGTTATTTAATTTATTCCGCTGTTTAATCACTTATTACTTTGAATTGTTGAACATGCTTAATAAAAACGGTAACGATTTTATAATATTCGGCTTGCCTAGCTTTCACGAGTATGCGCCATCACGACTCCCGAGGGTGGGAAATCCGGGTCGTGACAAGTTGGTATCAGAGCTCTAGGTTACTCAGGTCTCACAATTCACAGACAAGCTTAGTAGAGTCTGAGGATTGGTACGGAGACATCTGTATTTATCCTCCGGAGGCTACCGAGTTAGGAAAAATTTCATATTTATTCATTTATGTCGTGCGGTTTGGTTTCTCAATGCTAATTGAATTTCTACTCTGTTCTTTCGCAGATGGCGAGAACACGCGCTTCCTCATCCACTGATCAGTAGCTCGAGCCCCCAGCAGCAGCTCCCAGGAGGGGCAGAGGCCGAGGCCGTGCTAGAGGCCGAGGCAGGGGCAGAGCTCAGCCCAGAGCAGCAGCACCAGTGGCGGAGCCTTAGGTTGAGTATGAGAATGAGGTTTCGGCCCACGCAGTTCCGGTGGGCCCAGCTCAGGTCCCAGAGGGGTTCATTGCTACCCCAGTACTCCAGGATGCTCTGGTCCGTCTAGTGGGCCTTATGGAGAGTGTCACCCGGGCAGGCTTGCTTCCTGTAGCACCAGCCATTTCTCAAGCTGGAGGAGGAGCCCAGACTCCTGCTACCCGCACTCCGGAGCAGATAGCTCCCCAGTTTCATACTCCAGCAGCTCAGCCAGTTGGAGCAGTTCAGCCGGGTGTGGTAGCCAGACCGGTGATGGAGCAGCTATGTCTGCTGATGCCTTGTGGAGATTGGACAGGTTTACCAAGCTCTTCACTACCACTTTCAGCTGTGCATCTTCTGAGAATCCCCAGGATTATTTAGACATCTGTCATGAGGTGCTCAGGAACATGGGAATATTGGAGACCAATGGGGTCGACTTTGCTACTTTTCGCTTATCGGGATCCGCCAAGACTTGGTGGAGGGATTATTGTTTGGCAAGACCAGTTGGGTCACCAGCTTTGACTTGGGATCAATTTTCTCAGCTGTTTTTGGAGAAGTTTCTTCCTATCACTCAGAGAGAGATCTATCGGAGGCAGTTTGAGCGTCTCCAGCAGGGTTCCATGACTATTACTCAGTACGAGACCAAATTTATTGACTTGGCCTGTCATGCTCTTCTTATACTTCCCACTGAGAGAGAGAGAAAGAGTGAGAAGGTTCATTGAGAGACTCATTCAGCCTATTCGACTTCAGATGGCTAAGGAGACAAGGAGCGAGATTTCCTTTCAAGATGCGGCCAATGTGGCCAGGAGGGTTGAGATGGTTCTATCACAGGGAGGCGATCAGGGGTCCGACAAGAGGCCTCGTCATTCAGGAAGATTCAGTGGTGACTCGTCTGGAGACAGGGATTCTTTTGGTAGAGTCCATCCTCCTAGGCCTTTTCAGTCAGCACTTCAGACTTCTCACGGTGCCCCAGGTGGCCGTGGTTCTCATATTCAGTATTCTGATCAACAGTCCTACAATGCATATCCAGCTCCTATCAGTGCACCTCCGCTCCAAAGCTTTCAGGGTCGTCAGTTCCAGCAGCAGAAGGCTTGTTTTACTTGTGGCGACACGAGGCATATTGCTAGATTTTGTCCTCGAGCACTGAGCAGTTCTCAGCACTAGGGTTCCCGTGCCATGGTTCAGGCATCGAGTGTTCCACCGCCCGCCCATCCACCTAGAGGTGGAGGTAGAGGTGCTAGAGGTGGAGGTAGTGGTATTAGAGGTGGAGCTCAGGCCACTAGAGGTGGAGGCCAGCCAGCAGCAGGCCGTCCCAGAGATGTAGTTCAGAGTGGTGGGGCTCAGCCCCGATGTTATGCTCTTCCAGGCAGGCTTGAAACTGAGGCTTCAGATGCAGTTATCACATGTACTGTTCTGGTTTGTAGTAGGGATGCTTTAGTGCTATTTGATCCAGGGTCTACATAGTGTCACACCTCCTTTTTCACTACACCCCCGGAAGGGAGTATAATAAAGGGAGTTATTTCCAACTTGAAGTGAAAATCAAAACGGGATTTGTTATTTAAATATTCAGAGTCACCACTTGGGAGATTTATGGTGTCTCAAGTCACCGGTTGAATCCCGAATCGAGGAAAAGAATGACTCTGTTTTAACAGTCCGCGATCTAGAAATCCGAGTAAGGAATTCTGTTAACCCGGGAGAAGGTGTTAGGCATTCCGGGGTTCCGTGGTTCTAGCACGGTCGCTCAACTGTCATATTTGGCTTATTTATTTGATTTTAATACATATTTTAATCTATGTGCTTTTAACTTTGAACCGCTTTTATCATTATTATTTTAAGAAAATTGCAACGTCGTAAAAACATGTCTCGAACCGCGTCACATAAATGCACCCGCGATTTCTGACACATTTCGACTTCGTTGAGATTTGGATTTGGGTCAGATAAATATGCACCCGTATTTAGGAAGGTAAATTTTATTAAAAAACGCGCCTTAAGTGACTAACGCGTTATTATTTTTGGGGAGGGCCGTGAAATTCGTTAAACGGCCCATCCCGGAGTCTAGGTATTTTTAGTATAAACATTTATCGAGGGCCCCGCAATTTATTTGTTTTGTTTAGCGAGGCTCGTCTCGTTTTATTATTAAAAGGGCAAATCTAAAGCAATCTATAATTTCCTATTTTAATTTGTCCCTAATAATATAATCCTAATGAATTTGTTATTGTATTAAAGCAAACCATAAGAACAATGGCATTCAGGCCTACATCAAAGAATGGCCGATCACATGCCTTGGCCCAGGCCCAAACGTGCACGGGATACACGAACAACACTTGGGCCGCTCATTAAGGCACTGAAGCCTACACTTTTGACAATGGGCTGTTGAACCTAAATCCTTAAAACAAACCAAGCTTCAATTCAATTTAAACAAGTAGCCACTGAAACTGCTTCAATTTATTCTACTCACATCCAGATGATACTGACCCTTTGAATTTCAATTCATGCTCATATTAATCTACTCCCCTATCTGTTGGTGAATTCCTAAAGATTACTAACGTTGGAGATTAAAAACAGATGCATGAATTTGGCAACAGTACTACTAATGCAAACTAACTATCTTTTAACTAAGTCAAACTAACATGATTAGATAAGCTGGACTATTAGAATTAACTATTGAAACAGGAAATCGTATTTTTTTTATTATTCACATAGATTTGAAACAATTCACGAGTCATCTCACGAAATCATTCTATGAAACAAATTAGCTAAATATTCATAGTACTCATATGGATCTGAAATATAGTACTCTACACAGTTCTAGTCCAATTATACAATTCCAACTACAATGACTAAATTAATTTCTAGAACAAGAGGGAGAACAATCCAATTATACAGCTCCTCAAAACCTAAGTCATCACATGTCAAATGCTGATACCATACATAAACTAATGTGTACGTAAACATCAACAAGAGAAAACTATCATGTGAAAAACATATGAATGAACGACTAAAACTCTAAACATTTCAGCTTTCTATTCCAACAATGCTTCAGTTACAAATTTCCTAAGTTTTAGCCATTGGAGATTAAACATGTACCTGGAAAATGAAGAAAATGTGAGAGAGTAATGAGTCAGCAGTGCAGACAACAGTCAACAGCAATGGTATTTCAACAGCAGCACCGAAATTACTCTCAAACTCAAAATCGATTCAGAAATAGCCCAGGATTGAACTCAGAAACTCAACAGCAGTCAATTGATCAACAAACAAACTCATTTGACATCAAGTTTATTCGAAATCGAACTATGAAGCTACAGGATGAATCAATGCAACTTTTTTTGATTTTTTTTGAGAGTTTTCTATTGTTTTTCGACAGGATCTAGACCTAAGAAAAGGCTTAAGCTATCAGATCAGAATTTTTAACTCCTTTTATTTGAAATTCAAATTTTGAAGTTCAGATTTGCAGAATGGTTGTTGGAGGGGAATTTTTGGGTTCCAAACTTGGTCTTCAAGGCACTAGAGGCTGCCTTTTATAGGCAAAGATGAGGGCAGCCCCCAATTTTCTGTTTTCCTCTTAGTCCCTATTTTATTTCAAATTAGTCCTCTACTTATTGACTTGCTTCTCAAGTAAGTGCACCTATTTTCTGAATTTAGAACTAAAGTCCTATTTTAGAAGGTTCTAGGTAATTCTAGTATAACCTACAGCATTTCTACCCAGCCCTAAGTACCCAAACTGCCCCTGCACTTATTTTGAAATTACTACCCTCCCTATCAATTAAACATTACCCCAATTAAAGCTAATTATGATTAATCAAGCAATTGAGTTTTCAATTATACCCAGCTGACAGAAATCATGTCGACCAATATTAACTAATTATACTGCACATCAAAATAAAAGCTAATAGAAAATCCAACTAACTAACATTTAAACACCTAAACTAATCAACAGTTAAACTAATACCTAAACTAACCAACATAAAAATCAAATCAATATGCATATACCAATTTTAACAAACAAAAAAAATTGAACAAACATAGAACGGAAACACTTACATTGTAGAAGATTGAACCACACAAGACTCCAATTCGAAGCCCCGAAATGATGTGAACGTTTTTTCTTTGCCAAGAACAAACGAACACATTATTTCGTGCCTCGAATCAATTTTAATCCTAAAGAAACTGAGAAAAGCTTGGGCAATTGTGCTTCTAGGGTTCTGCCTCTTTTAAAAAATAAATTCGAGACATTGGAGGGATATTCGAGCAAAGACAGATGGGGATTTGAGAAGAGGGAGGCTAATAGAACCCAGGGTGCTATTTTGAAGTGGTTTGGGAGGTGGCGGCGCCGTGCACTGCGGTGGCGGCGCCTAGGGTTTGGTAAATTTGAGGCGTTCCGGCGGTGTTTGAAGAAAAAGGGCACCGGATCTACAATGAGGAGGATGAGAAGAATAAGTGGTAAATTTTTGGGCGCCATTGGAGGTTGGCCGCCACCGTGGGGCGATTTCCGGCGGCGGCGTTAGGGCGGTGGGTGGCGGAGACGGGAAAGGGTAGGGGAGATACGAGGAAGGAGGGTTATGTCTGGGGTTTGTTTGGTATTTTAGGACAATTTTATTAATTTGTGTTAAGTGAACCCAGACCGTTGGATGATGGGCAATAGACGGCTTGGATTGACTTTGCATTAATTAACTCAAACGACGTAGTATCATTCTCATACTACGTCGTTTTATTGGTCATCAGGGCAGGGTCATGGGTCTGGATCGGTTTTGGGCTTAATTGAATGGGTTTTGCTCATTAGGGTGGAATTGGGTCTAGGCTGGGGTGATTTTGGTGGGGTACTGGGCTGGGGATGCACGAAATTGGCCCAAAAACCTGGTTGCTTCTTATTCTCTTCTCAATTTCAAATTAATCCCTCTTTTCTTTTCTTTTGTATTTATTTTTATTCATTATTTTATTTTCTAATTTTATTAAATGCTAAATTGAAACTAAAGACCTAATATATTTCCAAAATTGATTAAGTCCTATTTAAAAATAAACTCATGACAAGTTCTCCAATTAACAATTAAAAATGCAAAAATGGACTTTTTTTGTTATTTTCTTTATACTTTATGTTAAACGCAATTTAACTACTAATTAATCCTAAAATGTAAAACTAAACCCTAAATGCACATGCCAAATATATATTTTTTTATATTTTTCATATGAATTAAAATGCACAAATAAATGCAAACAATTAACAGAAAATAACACGACAATTCACAAAATTGCAGAATAATGAAGAAAATCATCTGTTTGAATTTTTTGGGAGTAATTCACTTAGGGCAAAAATCACGTGCTCACACATAGTCCTATGTGTCATCTTATTTTGCACCGTATTTGATCATGCCTAGTGATTCTTTGAGTGCTCCCGTATATGTGTCTACACTGATGGGTGATTCTATTGTGGTAGATCGTGTTCATCATTTTTGTATAGTTGTGATTGGGGGTCTTGAGACCCGAGTAGACTTAATACTTTTGGATATGGTCGATTTTGATGTCATATTGGGGATGGACTGGTTATCACCTTACCACACTATCTTGGATAATCATGCCCAGACTGTGACCTTAGCATTGCCGGGTTTACCTCGTTTATAGTGGAGAGGGACTCCTGGTCATTCTACCCGTAGTGTTATCTCATATATGAAGGCTTGGCGTATGGTCAAGAAGGGGTGTTTGGCCTATTTGGCATATGTTCGTAATTCTAGCGTTGAGGTTCCTTCTATGGATTCTGTGCCTGTTGTTCGTGAGTTTCCTGAAGTATTTCCTTCAGACCTGTCAGGTATGCCACCCGACAGGGATATTGACTTCTGCATTGAGTTGGCTCCGGGCACTCAACTCATTTCTATTCCGCCGTATCGTATGGCCCCGCCTGAGTTAAAAGAATTGAAGGAGAAGTTGCAAGACTTGCTTGAGAAAGGCTTCATTAGACCTAGTGTCTCGCCTTGGGGTGCGCCGGTGTTTTTTGTTAAGAAGAAGGATGGATCGATGCCAATGTGTATAGATTACCGGCAATTGAACAAGGTTACAATCAAGAATAAGTATCCATTCCCGAGGATTGATGATTTGTTTGATCAGCTTCAGGGTGCCAAGGTATTTTCGAAGATTGACTTGAGATCTGGCTACCATCAGTTGAGGATTAGGGCATCCGATGTCCCTAAGACAGCTTTTCGCACTCGGTACAGGCATTATGAGTTCTTGGTGATATCATTCGGGTTGACAAATGCCCCAGCAGCTTTTATGGTTTGATGAACCGAGTGTTCAGGCCTTACATGGATTCATTCGTGATAGTCTTCATTGATGACATTTTGATTTATTCTCGCAGTCGGGAGGAGCATGAGCAGCATCTGAGAGTTGTTCTTCAGACTTTGAGAGATAGTCAGTTGTATGCTAAGTTTTCTAAGTGCGAGTTTTTGTTGGGGTCATGTTGTTTCAGCAGAGGGTATTCAAGTGGATCCAAAGAAGATAGAGGCAGTCAAGGACTGGCCTAGACCCGCATCAGCTACAGAGATCCGGAGTTTCTTGGGTTTGGCAGGCTATTATCGTTGGTTTGTGGAGGGTTTTCATCTATTGCATCCCCGATGACTAGGTTGACCTAGAAGGGTGCCCAGTTCAGGTGGTCGGACGAGTGTGAGGCGAGCTTTCAGAAGCTCAAGACAGCTTTGACTACGGCGCCAGTGCTAGTTTTGCCCATAGGCTTAGGGCCATATACAGTTTATTGTGATGCATCTCGTATTGAACTTGGTAAGGTGTTGATGTAGGATGGCAAGATCATTGCTTATGCCTCACGTCAGTTGAAGATTCATGAGAAGAACTATCCGGTCCATAATTTGGAGTTAGCAGCCATTGTTCACGCGTTGAAGATTTGGAGGCATTATCTGTATGGCATAGCATGTGAGGTGTTCACGGATCACAAATGTCTATAGTATTTGTTCAAGCAGAAGGAGCTAAATTTGAGGCAGAGAAGGTAGTTGGAGCTATTGAAGGACTATGATATCACCATCTTATATCATCCCGGGAAGGCCAATGTGGTGGCTGATGCTTTGAGTAGGAAGTCAGCCAGTATGGGCAGTCTTGCGTATATTCCGGTCGGTGAGAGACCGCTTGCTTTGGATGTTCAGGCTTTGGCCAATCAGTTCGTGAGGTTGGATGTTTCTGAGCCCAGCCGTGTATTAGCTTGCATAGTCGCTCGTTCTTCTTTATTGGAGCGTATCCGAGACCGAGAGTATGATGATCCTCATTTGTGTGTCCCTAGAGACACGGTGCAGCACGGTGGTGCCAAGCAAGTTATGTCACACCTCCTTTTTCCTACCCCCGGAAGGGTATATAGGGAGTTTTTCTAATTTAAAGTGACAAACGAAACGGGATTATTTATTTATTAAATTCAGAGTCGCCACTTGGGATAATTTATGGTGTTCCAAGTCACCGATTTAGAATCCCGAATCGTGGAAAGATTGACTCTGTTTTTCAGTCCGCGAACACAGAAATCCGGGTAAGGAATTCTGTTAACCCGAGAGAAGGTGTTAGGCATTCCCGAGTTCCGTGGTTTTAGCACGGTCGCTCAACTATTATTATTGGCCTATTTATCTGATTTTAAAACATGTTTTAGCCTATGGTGCAATTTTAACTTTATAACCGCTTTATTTAATTTAAAGAAGATTTCAACGTCATCTAAAACACGTCTTTGGACCACGCCACATGAAATGCACCCGCAGTACGAGACACATTTTATTTAACACTGTTAAGATTTAAATTTGGGTCACATGAAATGCACACCCGAATTTAGGGAGGTAATTTTTAAAATAGCGCGCCTAAAACAACTACGCACTTTCAACTTTGCGAGCGCCATGGAAAACTCGCTAATGGCACGCCTCGATTATTAAATAGTTAAAATGAATTTAATGAGGGCCATGCATTTGGGATTTTATTGGCATGGCTCAACACTCTTACTCTATTTAAAAGACTTCTAAAATTAGTTTCGAGGGCCATAGCTATTTGTGTTATATAATATGGCGCGCCTCAAATCTACTTTAAGATCTAATTAATTAATTAAAAGAGGTTTTGAGGAAATTATAACTACTCTAGGCTAAAGTTCAGACTTGATTTACTAAGTGAAAGGTGTAAGACAATTGTTCTAATTATTCAAATGGCTTTGGCCTGAAACCCAAGAGCTAAATGCTATTTACTGAGCAATACAGTCGGGCTCAGCATGAAGCCCAAACTGAAACTTAATGGCGAGAAAGGGAATTTTGGCACAACTGGGCCGACGCCGGAGGCCCAGTTTTAACGTTTCAACAACAACACCTAAGATAAAAGCCATCTCTATGAAAGATTTACAATTTGCACAAATGCTGACTGTTATACCCCATTTTAACACAGGTCAAACTAGAGTATAACATATTGGCGATTCCTAAATTAAGTACTAACTAAAGAGTCGCCACCTAATTATTTTAAAGGTGAATTAGGACACCTATTTTTAACTAAGTAATGTAAAGTTAAACTTTGTTAAAGTCTACTAAAAATGAGAGATTCTAAGGTAAGGGTTCAAATTAACTTACGGGCAAGGTGTGAGGCACCCCTCAAGATCCGCATGAGACGCGGTTACCTTCCGGACTTAGTGTAATCTAACTAAAGCTTTGTAAGATCATTAGACTACAATAGTAAAAACTATGTAACGAAAAAATATCTGGACTAAAACTAAGACCAACCCATATTGACTTAATTATTATTCAATTTAACTGATTTCATAAGCACTACTAGACAGTTAGGTGATAGTAGAATTACTAATTTGATTTTAACTATTTTTATTACCCTTACATGTTCATACAAGAACAAATTAAGAGAGATGGTAATAAAATATATTTGGTAAGAAAGTAGATAATATAAATGGAAGCAGAATAACAGTGATAATCCATCCCCTTTCTAGGGAGGCCAAAATTAACTTTGGCATTTTTTTGTCTCTATCCAACACGAATAATTAGGTCCACAAAAGAAAGAACATGGTGGCCGAAATGCAGCGGTGGTGACTTTATGGCGGCAACACGTCTCGTATTGAGACTCAAATTGCTCCAAAGTGTACATGCAAAATAACTCTTTCGAGGCAGCGAACTGGGAGCTTTAAAGGTCAGATCTACCACTCCTTAGTCGTGGAGAATATAATAATGAAGACTAAATATTGAGAAGTTTTTCACAGATTGTAAAGCTTGAGATTAAAAGAATAAACAGAGTATAATGTAAACTGAACTTTTAGGGATTCAAGCTTGATTTCGGCTGAGACTTTGCAAGGTATTTATAGGTCAGGATGAACTAGGGTCACATATTTTGGGGCGGGATTTTGAAAGATCCGTTTGAAATTCAAATGCTCGTTCAAGATCCGTCCAAAATGTGTCAGAAAGAAGATCAACAAAATCGTCCTCTTGCTTCAGAGACACAGCGATTTGGCCAACTACAATACCAAAGTTTCGGCTTTTCATTTAATATGCAAGAGAGAAAATGAATACTTTGTTGAAAATGGAGGAACACACTCTGTTCATGGCTGAAATGAGAGAGCTTTTGGTGCAAAAATGGAAGGGAAAGAAAAGCCTACTGCTATTGAGGTTAGGGAAGACCTAATTCGTCTCTAGGTGTCAAAGAAAGATGAAATGTTGGCTGCTAGATCAAGAATATAGGGCTAGGATTAAAGATTTAGAGAGTTCATTGTTTTGGACTTATTAATTTGGGCTGATTGGGCTTAGATTATGGGTTTATTATTATTGAATTGGGCCATTTCTTGTTGGCGGAATGGATCAGGTAAATGGGCCAATTTTGAGCAAATTTTGGACTTTGATTTTGGAATTCAAATCCTTTCTTCTTTTTATTTCCTTGGCTTCCTCGTCTAAATATTTTGGACATAATAATAATATAATAGACATATAGATCAATTTAAATTAGTAGTTAATTTATAAAAATATAATAATAATAATAATAATAGTAATACTAATGGTATTAATGGTAAATATACTATTAATGACAATTAGTAGTGATAATCCTAATAATAATAATAATATTAGTAATTAATAATAATAATAGTGGTACTACTACTAATTATAAAATTAATGATAAATAAATAATCATAAGATAGCTAATAATACTATTAGAGTATTAATGACCAGGAAGCACAATGAAATTAATTAGAAGAAAAGTAGGACAAAATTGGGTATCAACACTGACAATCATGGACGAATTCAAAGCATATTAAAATAAGCATACAATTTGTGATAAGCAACATATCGTATGCAACTCATTTTATCATTTCAATACCCAAATTTAAAGCCATGCAAACTATACACAATCATTTCAAGCTTATGCAAAGAAAAACTGCTTTGTAATGGGAAATACAAGAACATGCCCTTTTTTTTTAGCTCAGACTAAGAGTTTCAGGATAAAAGAAACATGCAAACTATATCCATTTGAAAAAAATCAGAACTATTGCTAACCGTGGCTAAGGCTAACACACCTAGTGAATATGCCTCAGAATTTTATAGTCCATCACCCAGTAGCAAAACTCAAAACCAAACTTTAGGAAAACCAGAATCAAGCCATTGGAACCAAGGTGCAGGACTTTGATATTTTCAGAAAAAGTTTTTCTAACCAAATGAAATCAGAAAACACCAAACAAGCAGGATTTGAACAGTTTTCAAACAAGAAATGCAGGTAATTCAGAATTTTCTCCAAGAACTTAGCCGTTTCAGCTTTTTAGGGATTTTTGTCTCTAATTTTCTGACTTGAATATCAAGTAATGATGCCTTTATAGGCAAGCTTCTAGGGCAGCCCTAAGGAATCAGTTTTTACACTTAAAACCTTTTGGAATTCTCATTTTTGCTTAGACACCCTTAATTTAAATTTCAGATTTTCGTATAAGTCCCCATGACACCTTTCTAGTAGTTTTCTAATTCAGTTACTGAGATTCCCCCCACCTAGAGTTCCTAAATTACCCCTTTAAGCCCTGTTTTTTACTCTAGGAACCTAAATGGGTCAAATTGACCCAATAGTTAAACCAAATATGGGCTCAATTCTGACCCAATGACCTAAACCAACCCCCTTGGGATGAGGTCTGCAATGGCTTCAAAGCCCAAACAACAAAATAAGCTGAATCAAATCAGTCAACAAACAAAGGGCAAACACTTGAATGATTTCGAGAATTAAAACCTACACTAATCGACCGATTACTACGCATAAGTAAGTAGAAAATTAACCAAGTTATCAAAATAACCCTAATTAAATTAACTAGGTGACTAAACGAGATATGAAATCAGAACTTTAAACAGGCTAATAACACAACTAAGGAAAACATAGAACAAGCTTTCACAAAGGAAAAAGAAAAACAACGAACAGAATACAATTTAAACCTAGAGGATTTGTCGAGTTCAACCGGCCTAGTAGAAGAAAACTAAACCAACGAAAAGGGAAGGAGAAGAAAGAAATAAAATAGTAAAAGTAAGAACAGACAAAAAGGGGGGGGGGGGGAAGGGAACTTACCAAATCAGGACTCGAAACCTACTGAAGACAAATGACCTAACAAAACTAATGTCGATCCCTTGTTCTTTGTCAAGAACAACTGAACGACATCAGTTTTGTTGAATCCAAACTTCAAAACTCGGAAGAACAGCACCCTATGATCATGCATGCTACCAAGTTCGATGAAAAATGATTTTTGAACTTTTAGGGGTCGAACTCGGATTTAAGATTTTAGGAGCTCGGGGCAGATTCGAGGTGAAACAGCGATGAATTAGGTATGAGGGGATGAAGGGGAGTTTGGGGTGTTGATTTGGGGTGATTTGGTGGTGGCGCGGCCACTGGAAAGGGCAAGAATGTTAGGGCGGCGGCTTAGGGTTTCGATTGGTCTCTGAGAGGTGAAGGGTTGAGAGAGACGAGACAGGGGGGTCCTGAGGGGGGTGGTCTGTTTTGGACATTTTTATATGGGGGAGGGGTCAGTTCCGGTCCATTGGATCTTGTTGATCCAACGGTTGAGATGAGATAGGACGAAACGGCGTCGTTTGGCTTAATGGTGGGGCAGGCCGATTTTTGGAATGGGTTTTGGGCCGGTTCTAACACGTTTAGTCGGGTATTTGGGTAAGATACTTGGGCCTGAAGAATGTAAATTAAGAGAATGGCCCAAGCAGACTTTCCTTTCAATTTATTTTCTTTTCTTCTTTTTTCTTTTTTTTTTTTCAATTTCAAAATCTTTTCTTTTCAAATTAAAATTTAAACCTAAATTAATTATTAAACCAAATTACCCTACCAAATTAGACTCATTACTTAATAACAATTACCAATAATTAAATACCAAATTAAAAGAAAAACTACAAAATTCGAAACTCAAAACTAAGAAAAATGCAAAATGAGTTTTTTTTTGTGATTTTTCTACTTTTTATGCAACAAACTATTTACCAATTAATCTAAAAATGTAAAATTAAATCCTAAATGCAAATGCAATATATTTTTTTGTATTTTTCATGAATTAAATAAAATAAACGTGCACAGACAAATGCAAACAATTAGCAAAAATGCTACGAAAATCCACAAAATTGCAAACAACAGGAAAAATTTATTTTGTTTGAATTTATGGGAGTAATTCATATAGGGCAAAATTCACGTGCTCACAGCTGCCCCTCTTTGCTCGGGAACACGAAGAGTTTTTGTGCAAAGATAAAGTGAGCGGATACGAGCGATTTTTGCCCGTTTGTATACTCCGTGGAAAGCATTTTTTGAAAGATTTGACCGCACCCTGCTTCCGAGGTTGCCTACATATCCTTGGCTATAAAGGAATCAGGTCAATGTAGTTCGAGAAGTTTTGGTAGCTGGGACTACCATGAAGCTGTGATTTCACTGTTGCTGCTGCTGCTGCTTACTGAACCCCTTATTACACCAAGATAAAATAAAAGAAGCCAGACTAAACTATGATCTATGCATTACAAGAATCCTAACTATATCTTCAAACTTGATCTTGCAGTTCCCGTTGCCCTGTTGACTTGTATTCTCCAGGGGAAATTCCTTTGTTGTCTACTTGAATTGTAATCTGAGACGCTTTTCCTTTTCTCCAGGTGGACGCCCGATTGCTGAACTCGAACCGTCTTCCTTTGATGCTTCCCTTCGTTCTTCAGGTGGGCTCCTGATTACTAACACTTGAATTATTGCTTTGTTCTGCAGGTGGGCTCCTGATTACCAACACTTGAATTGTTGCTTTGTTCTTCAGGTGGGCTCCTGATTACCAACACTTGAATTGTTGCTTTGTTCTTCAGGTGGGCTCCTGATTACCGACACTTGAATTGCTTTGTTCTCCAGGTGGGCTCCTGATTACCGACACTTGAATTGCTTTGTTCTCCAGGTGGGCTCCTGATTACCGACACTTGAATTGCTTTGTTCTCCAGGTGGGCTCCTGATTACCGACACTTGAATTGCTTTGTTCTTCAGGTGAGCTCCTGATTACCGACACTTGAATTGCTTTGTTCTTCAGGTGAGCTCCTGATTACCGACACATGAATTGCTTTGTTCTCCAGGTGGGCTCCTGATTACCAACACTTGAATTGCTTTGTTCTCCAGGTGGGCTCCTAATTACCGACACTTGAATTGCTTTGTTCTCCAGGTGGGCTCCTGATTACCGACACTTGAATTGCTTTGTTCTTCAGGTGGGCTCCTGATTACCGACACTTGAATTGCTTTGTTCTCCAGGTGGGCTCCTGATTACCAACACTTGAATTGCTTTGTTCTCCAGGCGGGCTCCTGATTACCGACTCTTGAATTGCTTTGTTCTTCAAGTGGGCTCCTGATTACCGATACTTGAAATGCTTTGTTCTCTAGGTGGGCTCCTGATTTCAACAAAATAGACAAAACAACGAAAATTTTCTGCCCCAGTTGGTAGCTGGGCATATCTGTGAGTGTTAACTGAATCATGTTACCAAATATCACTAAGAATTTGAAAGCTAGGTCCCATTATCCAGGAGGATCATGAAAACTCCTAGTTAATTACAGTTTTAAATCTAAATTATATCTTCTATAGGTATGACTTCCGCTAAATCTTGTTATCTAATAGAACTCTTAAAGCCAAGTCCCATTATTCATGAGGGTCTTGAAAACTCCTAATTGAATCCTATCTCAAGCATGAAAACTTTGAAGCCAACTTATATTCCTTTGGGGTACATTTATACTAGATTTTGCTACTCATGATTGTTTTGAATTTTAAAGTAGGTCCCATTTTCCAGGATGGTCCTGAGAATTTATGGTCAAACCTGTCTAGTGCTTGCTTTTCCTGACGGAGGGTTTCTCCGAAACAAATAAAATTTTCTGACCCTGTTTCAATCAAAGAAAACTTGTGAATTTAAACATGGTGGTTGGTTTGTGTCCTTGAACTTTGAGGGCGATTGCTCCTTCACTTCCTTCGATTTCAACTCGAAAGACCTTGCCTGTTTATTGACTGACCGCTTTTCTCTATCACCTTTATCACGGAGAATACCTCTGATCCGTTCAAACCCAATACCATTCATTTGTTGCACTGTGCTCTTGCATTGACATGTACTGAACCTTTGTGTTTCTCATGAATCCCAAAGCACGTCAATTGCCATCCACTCAGTGCGCATGTTGTTCTTTCCTGACTTAAATCACTGGCCTTGGCCTTGAGGTCTATTGCTCCATCACTTGCCATGATAACTTTGATTTCTGCTTGGAAGACCTTGCTTGTCACTGGTTAACCACTTTCTTTGTCAATCTTATCACAGAAAATACCTTTGATCCGTTCACCCTAACCCTCCATCTGTTGCACTGTTCATGAATTGATATATACCAAACCTTTGTATTTCACATGAACCCCAAAGCATGTTGATTGTTACCAACTCAGTGCGCACGTTGTTCTTTCCTGACTTATGCCACTTTGATGTGCTAGCCAGATCCCGTTTTGTGCAATTGGAAAGCTGGTGGCAAATTTTGAAGTCATTTCTCACTTGTTCTGACCAAACAGACTCAGGAAGAGGAAGTAAACAAGACAAAAGTAACAGAGTAAAGGACGATAGAAAGAGATGATTCCTAACAAGAAAACTACAAAGTAGAAACCTATCAGATGTGGATACCAACTCTAATGACCATGACATGGACCTATGGCCTATTCTGTCAAGCAAGTCTGATGTTCAACTCTTGTTGTACCTTTTCGCCGTGAAACTGGGCTTCAATGCTCCGATTGTCCAATCTGATTCACGATTCTTATTCGACTTGTGGTGTCCAAAGAGTTTTCACCATCAAGCCTCTCTCATTTTGTTCTTTTTCTCAGCTCACCATCGCCTTATGGTGCCTGTGAAGGTTTTCACCAGTAAGACTCTCTCATTTTGTTCTTTTCTTCTTATTTTCTCTGATTCTGCAGATGGCAAGGCATCAACCATGGTAAAAATATCATGTGCTCCTGGCATGGCTAACTCGGCACTCTCAAAGATTATCTGGGAGGTCTTTTTGGGCTGTAATATGGCTTTTGGACAGGGTTAGAAAGAAAGGATATCATAAAGGCTCAAAATAACTAAGACAACGAGGTTAATTTATTTACAACTTTTGGAATTCATTCTAAAAACTTTGCCCTAATTTCTAAAACAAAGGAATTTGATTCTCTTCTTTCCTTTTCTTTTGATGGAGTTACTAAGAAAGACCGCCCCACTCTCGACTTTGTGGGATTATGAAATTTTTTTTTTTTGTATGACCGAACCCTAAGGCTACCTACGTATCTTGTGGTGACAAGAATCAGGTCAAACGTAGTTCGCAACTTTTGTTGTTGCTATTTTTCTTTTCTTTTTCTCTTCTTTTTTTTCTTTTCTTTCTTTTTCCTTCTTTTCCCCTTTTTTTTCTTTTCCCTTTTTATCTCTATTTTTCATTTTTCTTTTTCTTTTTTTTTTTAATTTTCCTTTTGGTATGGACCTTTTCAAATAAACCTATTGGGACATAAACTTTTTTTTATGACTCTAACTTGATTCCAAAAGAGGGGAGGTCAAAGAAACTAGTACAGGCTCAAGAGGGTATCAAATGGTATAAGTGTTTTGGTAGCTGAAAGGGCCTCCCAATCCCTGAAAATGCCAAGTACAACGCATGCAACTTGAAATGAAAATTGAAGATCATGCACAATATTTCTTTTGCGGCTTAAGCATTGATATTACTGATATGCTTTCCACTTTTCTTTTGTGCCTTGTCAAATACAGAACCCTCGTTGGGTGATTCCCTTTTCACACTGGTTATCCTCCGCCAATTCGGAGAAAACTTCATTGACTTTATCTTGTAACTTGAGATGCACTTGAACTCAAAGTTGCTTGCTTCAAATCGTCCAGGATGCACTCTCCCTTAATAAATTCTTGTCATCCTTTTAACTTCCCAAATTATCTGCCCCAGTTTCACACAGTTCGGGCTTCAAATGATCTCAAAATCTCTTTACTTACTTCCCTCAAATGTCCCTATCATCTTCAAAATTGTTTCATTGCTTCATGATTAAACTAACTTTTAAGTCCATGCCTAGAATTATGCGCGCATGTCATGTCACTAGAGCGAGCAAGAAGATAACCATAAAGGAGAAGGGAACTAAACAGAAATGACTAGAAATAACAGAAAACATAAAATTGCATTAGACAAACGTTGAAGGGGTTTGAACAACAAAACAAGCACTAAACTGGGGTTACAACCCTGGAACAAACCTAGACAGCACTAAACGAGTTACTATGACTAAATAAACCAGGCAAAATAAAAGGATAGAAGGGTTTGAGCCACAAGACAATATCCGGATTACAACCCTGAAATAAACCGGACAACAGAAATGACAACAAAATAAACTACCAAGACTCTTCCCTGGCTAGCCAAGAAAGGAGCATTTTTACAATAACCAAGATCAACATCTTAGCCACTGACTTCTGCATCAACAATACCAAGACCATTACCAATTTCAATGTCCTTAACTTTAGTCAGCAAGTTCCCAAGAGAATTCCCATGCTCCTTGTCACTGTCCTTGATCACAATTATCCCTTCTTGAATCATTCTTTCTACTTCCCTTTTCAAAGAACGACAATCTTCGATGCTATGCCCTTGGACATTAGAGTGGTACATACACCGTACGGTAGGATCAAATCCTTTTGCATATGGGTCTGGCGTATAGCCGATGAGCGGCTCAATCAGGCCAGAATGTTTTAACTTTCCAAACAGGCTTGTATAGGATTCTTGGATTGGCGTGAAACTATTTCTTTGCCTTTGTTTCCCTCCATGCCCCAGTTTTCTAGGGTTGTTGGATGCTTGCAAATGTTGTGAGGGCAAAATTGCATTATGCGGTGCTGGCACTCGCTATGAGGAATGACCCAGTGGTTGGATAGATGGCCTGACGTTGTTCGGAGGATAATACTAGGGTGGATTATGTGGAGCTTGGGGATATTCATAGGGTCGGTATTGAGGCTGAAAGCATTTAGCAGGAATGCCCACTGGATCCTGTCATTGGCGGGGCTCAGCAACATCTTTTCTATCAATGGGAGGACTATCCCTAGCAACTTATACGTTCCATCTGAACCAAAATTCCCTAAAAACTTTCTTTGGGTTTCTTTTTTATCTGAGATAGGGAGAAGCGATCTGGGACAATGTCTATATTGTACTGAAAGTATCGAACAAAATCTTGATCCATGTCACCCAATGTAGGCCACTTACCGACATATTGACGATTATGCCATTCCAAAGCAGCCCCAGTCAAGCTCTCACTGAAATACACCATCAACAAATCATCTTTCTCGCCAACACTTCTCATTTCAATGCAATAACCCCTCAAATGGGCTACCAGATCTCCACACCCATCATACAAGTTAAACTTTGGCACTTTAAACCCCGCGGGCAGGCGAACGTCAGGGAACATACACAACTCTTTGTAAGACATGTTAACCTGGTCTCCTATCCCTTGCATGTTCTTTAAGGACTGTTCTATGCTTTTCAGCTTCCTGGATATCTTTTCTCGCCCTTCTTTTCCTGTGACCTTTTCATTTTCAGCATGAAGCTCATCCTGAGGGCTCTTCTTGTATGAGTCAGGAACCTTGTGGGCAACCTCTGCAGGGTAGTATTGGGCATCATGAGCTTTGAGTGGATATTCATTGTTGGGAATAGTGGATATGACAGGAGGAAAACTTTGGGGAGAGGTAATTGGAGGATGAGTGATGTAGCTAGTAGGATGGTTGGGAAAGCTGTGATAAACGGGTGGATCTGGAGAGTATGGGGGATCATCCGGCACTATGACCGGAGTTTGGGTAAGGGTAGAATCTAAGAAGCTAGGTGGTGGCAGGGGTGGTGCCTTCCCAGTCATCCAGGCCTGATACATGTCCGTCATGTGTTGTCTTAACATCCTTACCTCATCAGCCAAACCAGTGTCCTGTTCAACCAACTGCTTTCGGGCACCGGTATCAACCAACCCAATTTTGTTGTTGTCCGCCATTGCCTTTTGACTTTATGTTGTGGAGAGAAGTTACTACTTCGAGAACCACAAACCAACCACCTTTCTGCTATGAAAATATCAGAAGGAACAAAATGGGGTCATCCCATTAGCGTTAGGGCATTTAACAGCAAAAATTACATGGCGTGCAATGCACATAACAACAATTAATGGTTCTAGAATGACTTCGAGGGTCATAAGGTCACCTGGCATCATCCCAATTTGTCCATTTGAATCTTCTCTTTTCTTTTCTTTCCTCGCACTTCTTAGCTCGCTCTTTTTCTTCCCCTTTTTTTCTTTCTGATTATCGCTCTTTTCTTCCCTCTGATTTCTCACATCCCATAATTTCACCATCTTTTTCTTCTTTATCTTTCTTTTTTTTTTCTTTTTTTTTCTATTTTTCTTTTCTTTTCTTTTTCTTTTCATAATAAAATAAAAAAATGATTCGATCGAACCCTATGTAGGTTGCCTACGTATCATGATGCCGCATGAATCAGATCTTTACGTAGTTCTGAAAAATCGAGAATAGAGTAAATAAACTGACGTCCTCTTTTTTCTTAATGACTACTTTGACGAGATAAGGGACATAAAAGAAACAAATATCTTTTTTTTCGAGTTTTCTAGACTTAATATTTTATAAACTATTCTAAACTCAAGCTTAACGGATTTATTTTCTCTTTTTTTTCTTTCTTTTTGAGACAAATTCTCTATTAAGGAAAAATCCTAGAAGAGAAAAATATTTTTTGACTATTTTTTTAGGAAGGAAATCATGTTGTTTTCTTTTTCTTCTATGTACAATGTCCTAAAGTTCTAATGAAAATAAAAGGTTTTTTTTTTTTCATTTTTCATCAGTTTCCCAAAGAAGAACCTCAAAAGAAAATCTTTTGGAATTTTAAAATTAATACCTTAAAAAAACTCTTTAAAGAGGAATAAAAGAAAATTCTCTCTTTTTTTTGAATTTCTAGTCCTAATATACTAAAGGAAATATAAAAGAAAAAATTTTCTGTTTGGAGTTCTAGATATTAATTTCCTAAGGAGAAACACCTCAAAAGATTTTTTTTTTTTTAATTCTAGAATTGGTATTCTAAAAAAAACTTCCAAAGGAAATAAAAAACGCAAAATCTCTTTTTTTGGATTTTTGATTTATAACACACTTTTTTTCCAATACAAAAATAGTAAATACAATAACAAAAGACTCGACATTACTTTACAAAACTAGAAGGTAAAAGAAAACATAAAAAAAAAACAGACTCAAAACATTAGAAGAAAAATCTCCTTAAGCAACTCCTGAATGGATGGTCCCGGTGTGTATGTCATGCTCAAACTCCGATAAGTAGACTCATACCTGTATGAGAAAACTTTAAACCAACACTATGTGAGACAATAATACTCCCTACTGGACACATGCAAGACATGATTTATTTTTGTAAGTTGGCTTATTTGGCCAAAAGGTGGCTAGAAGTGCAAAATTTGGCTAAGACCCCGCAAAGCCAAGAACCTAAGATTTACTAGGTAGATCGGACCCTATATGGGTTGTCTACGTATCACGCCCCGTAAGACGAGAATCAGGTATGCATAGTTCGGACAGATTGGATACGGTCGAGAATTTAAAAAAAAACAACTAATTTATAAAAAATATATTTTTTGTCTTTTCCTTGAAAATGATGAAACAAGCAAAATCTTTTTGGATTTTCTTTTTCCTTTTTTTTTATTTTTGATTTTTAGAAAGTGATGAAAAAGTGCAAAATCTTTTGAATTTTTCATGTTTTTTTTGGTCATTTCCTTAATAAAAATGTAACAAAAAACATAACTGTGCCCTACTTGCTTTATCTTCACACTTCACCCTCTCTTTTTTTCTTTTTTTCTTCTCTTTGTTTTTTTTTTTCATTTATCCTCAGCTATCATTGGTCCGCCAAATGGCCCTTTTACCCTTGAATAAATGCAACATGTAGCACATAGGATGCATCAAGATGGTCTGTTATTTTGGGTACACCTGTCCTAGACGGACCCAACCCCTGTGTTGAGTCCCCTAAGCCAAGTGCACATGATGCAAAGAAACGTTCCTACTAGGGATCAGGCATGAGGCTGAGTTATTCTAGGTTTAAAACCTGGGTTTATTTGTTCTAGACCTGGCTTACCCGAGCGGATAGCTCGAGCCGGGGGGGGGGGGGCAGCGTATTGGGAATACAGAAGCTTCACCGGCTTTGCAACTTGTCCGAACCTCATTCTAAAATTGGAATGACTCTAACAGAAGAGAAGTCACACGAAGTGCACACTTCCCAGATGATTTAGAAGACTCAAAGAGATGAGGGTTTCGCAACAATTTATATACAGTTCAACAATATCAAAGCGGTAAGAAGTGACATTTAGCATATTAGGCTCAAACACGCAAAAATCAGATAATAAATAAAGCCAACTATAACAGATATTCTAAGCTCGAATTATGAACCCTGAACCAGAGGTTCTGGGTTCTTGTCCCCAGCAGAGTCGCCAGAGCTGTCACACCTCCTTTTTCCTACCCCCGGAAGGGTATATAGGGAGTTTTTCCAACTTAAAGTGACAATCGAAACAGGATTATTTATTTATTAAATTCAGAGTCGCCACTTGGGATAATTTATGGTGTCCCAAGTCATCGATTTAGAATCCCGAATCGAGGAAAGATTGACTCTGTTTTTCAGTCCGCGAACACAGAAATCCGGGTAAGAAATTCTGTTAACCCGGGAAAGGTGTTAGGCATTCCCGAGTTCCGGGGTTTTAGCACGGTCGCTCAACTGTTATTATTGGCATATTTATCTGATTTTAAAATATGTTTTAGCCTATGGTGCAATTTTAACTTTATAACCGCTTTTATTTAATTTAAAGAAGATTTCAACGTCATCTAAAACACGTCTTTGGACCACGCCACATGAAATGCACCCGCAGTCCGAGACACATTTTATTTAACATTGTTAAGATTTGGATTTGGGTCACATAAAATGCACACCCGAATATAGGAAGGTAATTTTTAAAATAGCGCGCCTAAAGCAACTACGCACTTTCAACTTTGCGAGGGCCATGAAAAATTTGCTAATGGCACGCCTCGATTTCTAAAGAGTTTAAATGAATTTAATGAGGGCCATACATTTGGGATTTTATTTGGCATGGCTCAACTCGCTTACTCTATTTTTAAGACTTCTAAAATTAGTTTCGAGGACCATAGCTATTTGTGTTATATAATATGGCGCACCTCAAATCTACTTTAAGATCTAATTAATTAATTAAAGGAGGTTTTGAGGAAATTATAACTACTCTAGGCTAAAGTTCAGACTTGATTTACTAAGTGGAAAGGTGTAATACAATTGTTCTAATTATTCAAATGGCTTTGGCCTGAAGCCCAAGAGCTAAATGCTATTTACTGAGCAACACAGTCGGGCTCAGCATGAAGCCCAAACTGAAACTTAATTGCGAGAAAGGGAATTTTGGCACAACGGGACCGATGCTGGAGGCCCAATTTTAACGTTTCAACAACAGCACTTAAGACAAAAGCCATCTCCATGAAAGATTTACAATTTGCACAAATGCTAACAATCATGGACGAATTCAGAGCATATTAAAATAAGCATAAAATTTGTGATAAGCAACATCTCGTATGCAACTCATTTTATCATTTCAATACCCAAACTTAAAGCCATGCAAACTATACACAATCATTTCAAGCTTATGCAAAGAAAAACTGCTTTGTAATGGGAAATACAAGAACAAGCCCTTTCTTTTTTTTTAGCTCAGACTAAGAGTTTCAAGATAAAAGAAACATGCAAATGATATCCATTTGAAAAAATCAGAACTATTGCTAACCGTGGCTAAGGCTAACACACCTAATGAATATGCCTCAGAATATTATAATCCATCACCCTTTCGATTACTATATTCAACAGGGAATTATCAAGCAAGTAACAAATGAAATTTATGAATCTCACATTGACCTCTTCAATACAGAAACAGAAGTTCCTGTGTTCAATGAGTTTAATGTCCCTTAAACAACAAATCATCTAAGTTGAAATGGCTACTTGAAACTTTCAGAACTCAAGGGGAATTAAACAATAAAAGAGTCAAATGTCCACATAATGAAAACCTAAACTAAAATGTAACAGTCAACTATTTCCAAAGGTGCAGAAATAACAATTAATCAATTGCTCTGTTACAAATTTCAGCTTGATCAATCAAACTTCACGTCGTCCATTCTCATATACTAAGAGGTGTGGTAAATACCTGGAAATCAAAAGAGAAACAAAAAAGGTGAAGAATCAGCAGAGCAGCAGTAAAACAGCACCCAAACTCAATGAAACAGTAACCCAGTAGCAAAACTCAAAACCAAACTTTAGGAAAACCAGAATCAAGCCATTGGAACCAAGGTGCAGGACTTTGATATTTTCAGAAAAAGTTTTTCTAACCAAATGAAATCAGAAAACACCAAACAAGCAGGATTTGAACAGTTTTCAAACAAGAAATGCAGGTAATTCAAAATTTTCTCCAAGAACTTAGCCGTTTCAGCTTTTTAGGGATTTTTGTCTCTAATTTTCTGACTTAAATATCAAGTAATGATGCCTTTATAGGCAAGCTTCTAGGGCAGCCCTAAGGAATCAGTTTTTACACTTAAAACCTTTTGGAATTCTCATTTTTGCTTAGACACTCTTAATTTAAATTTCAGATTTCCATATAAGTCCCCATGACACCTTCCTAGTAGCTTCCTAATTCAGTTACTGAGATTCCCCCCACCTAGAGTTCCTAAATTACCCCTTTAAGCCCTATTTTTTACTCTAGGAACCTAATGGGTCAAATTGACCCAATAGTTAAACCAAATGTAGGCTCAATTCTGACCCAATGACCTAAATCAACCCCCTTGGGGTGAGGTCTGCAATGGCTTCAAAGCCCAAACAACAAAATAAGCTGAATCAAATCAGTCAACAAACAAAGGGCAAACACTTGAATGATTTCGAGAATTAAAACCTACACTAATCGACTGATTACTACGCACAAGTAAGCAGGAAATTAACCAAGTTATCAAAATAACCCTAATTAAATTAACTAGGCGACTAAACGAGATATGAAATCAGAACTTTAAACAGGCTAATAACACAACTAAGGAAAACATAGAACAAGCTTTCACAAAGGAAAAAGAAAAATAAAGAACTGAATACAATTTAAACCTGGAGGATTGGTCGAGTTCAACCGGCCTGAAGAAAACTAAACCAAAGAAAAGGGAAGGAGAAGAAAGAAATAAAATAGTAAAAGAAAGAGCAGACAAAAAATGGGGGGGGGGGGAGGGAACTTACCAAATCAGGACTCAAAACCTACTGGAGAAAAATTACCTAACAAACCTAATGTCGATCCCTTGTTCTTTGTCAAGAACAACTGAACGACATCAGTTTTGTTGAATCCAAACTTCAAAACTCGGAAGAACAGCACCCTATGATCATGCATGCTACCAAGTTCGATGAAAAATGATTTTTGAACTTTTAGGGGTCGAACTCGGATTTAAGATTTGAGGAGCTCGGGGCAGATTCGAGGGGAAACAGCGATGGATTAGGTATGAGGGGATGAAGGGGAGTTTGGGGTGTTGATTTGGGTGATTTGGTGGTGGCACCGCCACCAGAAAGGGCAAGGATTTTATGGTGGCGGCTTAGGGTTTCGATTGGTCTCTGAGAGGTGAAGGGTTGAGAGAGACGAGACGGGGGGGGGGGGGT
>NW_017672580.1:34890-65655 GCF_001879085.1 Nicotiana attenuata
TGGCATATGAATGTTATTTCTGAGAGTGAGTGAATTTTTTCTATCTTGAGTTCCTAAGTATTCTTAAATTTTATTGTGTGGAACTACTCTCTTTTGTTGAATGAGGGCACTTGATTTATTAAGGAAAGGTAATGTCAGTGACCTCTATATTAGAGTAAGTGGGTGAGTTGTGAATAACGTGTGGTACTTGTGAGTCAAATCTTGAGGTGAAGATGTTACGCTTTTGTGCTTAGTCTAGTTTTAAATACTCTTGGTGTGATGAGTTAGGAGAATTGTTTAAAAAGGTCGTGTCTATAAAAAAGTGTAGTTTGATTGCTCGAGGACGAGCAATGGTTTAAGTGTGGGGTGTTGATGATAGGCTATAATTTCATATTTTAGTCGCTTATTACACTCGAATTTACTGCACTTTAATTGAGTTTGCGCTTTAACCGCTAGTGTTTTGCACTAATTGTGTGTTTTATGCCTTGTAGGTGTGATTCCGAGCTATATAGATGTTATGGAATGAATTTAAGTGATTTGAAGCTTTGAAGTCTGAGTAAAAGCTCAAGGAATTAAGCCGGGATCGTGTTCGAAGGTCAAATTTGATAATTAAGTACGAACGAAGACTTGAGGAGGCATATTGCGCACTGTCTAGTAAAATAGACATAACTTTTTGCTCAGAACTCCATTTGGGCTCCCAAATATATGGTTGGAAAGCTAACTCAATGGGCTACAACTTTCATGTTTTACGTTTTTCCAAATTCCAAACAAAACAGGGTGAAAAACCGCGGTTTTTCCGCGACCGCGGCAGAACCGCGGTAGAAGATGGTCGCGGACAACTGAAGAATCAGAGGGCATGTTTGGCCGCGGTTCCACCGCGACCGTGGCAAAACCGCGGCAAGAAGCGAAATTTCAGGGACTAAAGTGCAAAACATGGGATTTTAAGTCCTAAACCCTATATTAAACAAAGGAGGCCGGCCAAGAACAAGAGGGGGATATATTTTGGACACAAATTAGACCTAAGGAGGCGGAGAGACACTACTTTAGGGTTAGACAACACCCTTGGAGGCAAGAACACATTGGGAGCAAGGCGGAGAATTCTTCTACGAGTTTTTTCCTTCCTCTTCCTATTTTTCATTGTTGGTTATGACTTTTAGTATTGTAGTTTTACATACTATTATGAATAGCTAATTTGTTATCTAGAGTTTGATAGAACCTTTTGTAGGATAAATTCTTGTTATGTTTTTATATAAATTAGCCATAGCTTTTCTCTATTTGTTCAACTACGTTTATATTGTGGTTGGTTGAAGAGCTCTCAATTAGCTGTGCCTATTTAGTATGCATAACTCGGGAGAGAGTGCATATTTAGGTAATTGTTGAGCAACACCACTCCCAGAGTATATGAGGGATCAATAACCAAGGGTTTAAAGGCGGGATTAGGGATAACGAAGCCTTGGGTGCGATCTGATGTGAGCTGTATTAAAAGCCAGCTAGCATAGCTCGGGAGAGTGCGTCTAGTAAATTGTCGTAATTACTCGGGAGAGATTTACGGCAATAAGAGTGCTCATGATCGGTAGAGAATACTTAGGCGAAATTATAGAAGACATAGCGGGAAGGATTCCAACAATAGGGGAAATCATAACTCTAGACCTCCTTAATCTTTTCTCTAACCCTCGTTAGTTGTTAATTTACTATTTTAATTTGTTAGTTAATTAGTTAAACACAAGAATCTTAATATCTATAAGTTAAGAATTGTTCAAGCTTGTCTTCTTGGTGATAGTGAACAGCTGTAGCTAAACCTTAGTTCTCTGTGGGATTCGACTCCGGACTTGTAAATCGGATTATATTTGCAACGACCGCATTGTCCTTTTTATAAGGCATAGTTGGGCGTGATCAAGGGGTCAGTTCCGGTCCATTGGATCTTGTTGATGATCCAACGGTTGAGATGAGATAGGGCGAAACGGTGTCGTTTGGCTTAATGGCAGGGCAGGCCGGTTTTTGGAATGGGTGTTGGGCCGGTTATAACAGGTTTAGCCGGGTATTTGGGTAAGATACTTGGGCCTGAAGAATGTAAATTAAGAGAATGGCCCAAGCAGACTTTCCTTTCAATTTATTTTCTTTTCTTCTTTTTTCTTTTTTTTTTCAATTTCAAAATCTTTTCTTTTCAAATTAAAATTTAAACCTAAATTAATTATTAAACCAAATTACCCTACCAAATTAGACTCATTACTTAATAACAATTACCACAAATAATTAAATACCAAATTAAAAGAAAAACTACAAAATTCGAAATTCAAAACTAAAAAAAATGCAAAATGAATTATTTTTTGTGATTTTTCCATTTTTTATGCAACAAACTATTTACCAATTAATCTAAAAATATAAAATTAAATCCTAAATGCAAATGCAATATATTTTTTTGTATTTTTCATGAATTAAATTAAATAAACGTGCACAGACAAATGCAAACAATTAGCAAAAATGCTACGAAAATCCACGAAATTGCAAACAACGGGAAAAATTTATTTTGTTTGAATTATGGGAGTAATTCATATAGGACAAAAATCACGTGCTCACAGGTTACATTAGGAAGTGATGGGGTTTTAAGGTTGCAGGGTCGAGTTTGTGTGCCTAATGTGGGTGGGCTCAGAGAGTTGATTTTAGAAGAGGCACATAGTTCTCGGTACTCTATTCATCCGGGCGCCGCTAAGATGTATCAGGATTTGCGGTAGCATTATTGGTGGATGTTTGAACTGTCAGCAGGTAAAGTACGAGCATCAGAGACCTTGTGGTTTGTTTCAGAGGATTGAGCTTCCCGAGTGGAAGTGGGAGCGTATCACTATGGACTTTGTTGTCTGACTCCCAAGGACTCAGAGGAAGTTCGACGTAGTGTGGGTTATTGTTGATAGGCTAACCAAGTCAGCACATTTCATTCCTGTGGCAGTCTCCTATTCTTCTGAGAGGTTAGCTGAGATCTATATCCGGGAGATTGTTCGTCTTCATGGTGTGCCCGTGTCTATCATTTTGGACTGAGGTACGCAGTTTACCTCACATTTCTGGAGAGCATTTCAGCTTGAGTTGGGCACACGAATCGAGTTGAGCACATCATTTCATCCTCAGACGGACGGACAGTCCGAGCGTACTATTTAAATTTTGGAGGATATACTCGGAGCTTGTGTCATTGACATTGGAGGCTCGTGGGATCAGTTTTTGCCTTTAGCGGAGTTTTCCTACAACAACAGCTACCAGTCGAGCATCCAGATGGCTCCTTATGAGGCTTTACATGGTAGGTGGTATCGGTCGCCGGTTGGGTGGTTTGAGCCGTAAGAGGCCCGGTTGTTGGGTACGGATCTAGTGCAGGATGCCTTGGACAAGGTCAGGATCATTCAAGATAGGCTTCGTATAGCTCAGTTCGGGCAAAAGAGTTATGTCGACCGTAAGGTTCGCGATGTGGCATTCATGGTCGGCGAGCGGGTGTTGCTTCGAGTGTTGCCTATGAAGGGCGTGATGAGATTTGGAAAGAAGGGCAAGATTAGCCCTAGGTTCATTGGCCCGTTTGAGATTCTTGATGAGGTGACTTACAAACTTGCGTTGACGCCGAGTTTATCAGCTGTGCATCCAGTGTTTCATGTGTCCACGCTTCGGAAGTATCACGGCGATCCATCCCACGTGTTCGACTTCAGCATTGTCCAATTGGACAAGGATTTGTCATATGAGGAGGAGCCGGTAGCTATTCTAGACCGGCAGGTTCGTCAATTGAGATCGAAGAT
This sequence comes from Nicotiana attenuata, assembly GCF_001879085.1. Lineage (NCBI taxonomy): Eukaryota > Viridiplantae > Streptophyta > Magnoliopsida > Solanales > Solanaceae > Nicotiana > Nicotiana attenuata. The sequence continues at coordinate 38,640 of NW_017672580.1, forward strand.
TTTCCCTTCTGTTCGTGTTCAGTGGAGAGGTCAGCCTGCTGAGGCATCGACCTGGGAGTTCGAGTCCGATATGCGGAGCTGTTATCCCCATATTTTCTCCGACTCAGGTACTTCTTCTTATGTCCGTTCGAGGATGAATGGTTGTTCTAGAGGTGGAGAATGTGATGACCCGAAACGTCATCACTTGTTTTAGAAATAACTTCTGTGTTCTGAGGCCTTAAAAACCTCCTATTTGTCTCACCTCGATTTGAGTGTGCAGTCCGAGCGTGTATCCGGAAAGCTATTATGTAAAAATTTGTGAAAAATGATGAATCTTTCTTTTATAATGAATTTAGGTTGACTTTGGTCAACATTTTAGGTAAACGGACATGGACCCGTGATTTGACGGTCCTGGAGGGTCCGTAGGAAAATATGGGACTTGGGCGTATGCCCGGAATCGAATTCCGAGGTCCCAAGACCGAGAAATGAACTTTTAAAGAAAATTGCTTTCTGGAATATATATGAGTATTTGGAAATTTTAAATGTTTTTGAAATTGATGGTATTGGGCTCGTATCTTGGTTCCAAAGCCCGGTACAGGTCTTATATGGCTTTTAGATTGAGCCTGTAAAATTTGGGAAGAAACGGACTTGAAATGACATGAATCGGACCCTCGGTTGTGAAATTTGAAACTTAAGTGTTCTTGAGATTTTTCTTTGATTTTGATGCTAAATTCGTTGTTAAAGGTGTTAATGCGATTTGATCGCACGAATAAGTTCATATGTTGTTTTTGGGTTAGTATGCATGTTAGGTTTGGAGCCCCGAGGGCTCGGGTGAGTTTCAGATGGATTTCGGGATGTTTTTATACTTAGGAAAAGTTGCAGAAATGCTGCTTCTGATGCACAGACCTTCTGTGCTTCCCGATCGCGAAGTCTTTCACGGGATCGCGAAAGGGAAATTGGGGCTGGGGTGATTTTGTTCTATGCGAACGCGAAGTAAGGGGCGCGAACGCGGAGCAACTGGGGGGCTGCTCTATGCGAACGCGACCCTTGTCCCGCGAATGCGTAGGGTAAAATGGGGGCTGGTCTGGGATGTTGTCGTTCTTCTACGCGAACGCGTACGCTGGTCCGCGAACGCGAAGGTCAGGGGGCCAACCCTTCGCGAATGCATAGGAGGACTCGCGATCACGTAAGTCCACTTATGGCAGCTCTTCGCGACCGCGATAGTGTTCTCGCGAACGCGATGAACACTATCACCCAGCTCTTTTAAACAGTAACAGAAACGGGAATAGACCATTTTCTCACATCTGCCTCCCCAAAATCAGAACCTAGGCGATTTTTGAAGAATAAAAATCAACACCAAATCATAGATACGAGTTTGGAGGCGAATTCTAAAGGAAATGCGGTGTTTGAGGCTTGAGTTGGCCGTGGAAGTTTGAAGTAAGTGTTTGGTCTAACCTTAGCTTGAGGTATTAGGAGTTGTGTCTAATATTTATGTGTTAATTGTGGAGTACGATGTATAGGCATGGTGATAAGTATCTATATTGGTGTCAAGCATGCTTATGAGTCTTGTATTGTAATTATTGTGACTCCGTTGTGGTTTATTCGTGCTTCATATGAGGATTATCATTATTGTTCCCTTGCCGGGATATTGTTGTGATATTATTGTTCCCTTGCCGGGATGTTGTTTTTTTATTATTGTTCCCTTGCCGGGATGTTTTTGTGATATTATTGTTTCTTTGTCGGGATTCTTTTATGATTGGTGTTGATATATGAAATGGGAGCGGGTTGCATGCCTAAAACGGTACTATATGAAATGGGAGCGGGTTGCACGCCTGCAACGGTATTATATGAAATGGGATCGGGTTGCACGCCTGCAACGGTATTACATGTGTACTTGTTATTCCTTATCTTTTGTTGGTAATTGATTTATGGCGTTCCTTGCATTTCTCTATGGTATTTTGTTGATATCTGCTACTCCCCACAACATGTTTCCCCCGCGATACTTTAGCTGTAATTATCTTCTTTTATTTTCCGTTGTATATGATTTAACTGCACAGGATTATTTTGGTAGTCTGGTCCTAGCCTCGTCACTACTTCGCCGAGGTTAGGCTAGGCACTTACCAGCATATAGGGTCGATTGTGCTGATACTACACTCTGCACTGTGTGCAGATACTGATACTGGAGCGTTTGGACCGCAGTGAGGGTGTTGTCTTCAGTCCATTCAGGCGACCTAAGGCAGTCCTGCAGACGTCCACAGGCCTTGGCATCTCCTCCTATCATTTCCCTTTTCTGTTTTTACTTATTCAGAGACAGATGTGTGTATTTCTATTCAGACCTTATTTGTAGTATTCTTAGATAGTCTGTGACTTGTGACACCAAATTCTGGGTAGTATTGTACTTCAGATTATGTAGCAGTGTTTGGTTGAACTATTAAGTTTCTCGTCTTCCGCATTTCTAATTATTTAATTTATTCCGTTGTTTAATCACTTATTACTTTGAATTGTTGAACATGCTGAATAAAAAGGGTAATGATTTTATAATATTCGGCTTGCCTAGCTTTCACGAGTATGCGCCATCACGACTCGTAAGGGTGGAAAACCTGGGTCGTGACACTAAACTATTCAAGAGAATACAAACTCAAACATTCAATTTATACCATATGTAATCAATTCAATTAAAACAAGACCTAAACGCTAAATTTCTATAAAATAAAAGGTTGAATAATCAATTAAAACTAATTCATAGCTAATAAATAAAACATTAGATTTATACACAAAAGATATAAGCTGTAATTCAAACCTAGAATTTTTAGGAGGTGTAGAAGGAGAGGCGCGGCAGTGGCAGTGGCAGTGGCAGCGGCAGCTGGGCGGTGGCGACGCGGGGTGGGTAATAGGATTTGTGTGAGGGAAATAGAGAAGGAGAGGGGAAGGTATTGAGTGGGAGTTAAGGGAATTTTGAGAAGAGAGGTATGAAAAATGGGGGAATCTCATATATTTCAGGTCAGTTTTTAGACTTACCGACCAACGTTGGTCGTTACATTAAGTGTTGACCGTTTGACCAAATACCGACCATATTTGGTCGGTTATTTTATTAAAAAAAAGTTGTTTTTTTTTGTTTTCATTTCTTAAAATATTATAAGCTATAAAAAAATTTATTGTAAACTATAAAAAACTATAATTAACTATAATCATTTATTTTATTAACTGTCCACAGGGTCGGGTTCTTTTAGGGATAGACTTGTGAAGATCCTAACTAGTATATTTAATTTATCATAAAATATATCTATTTGTAAATTGATTCATCGACTTATAACTTACTTAGATGCATCGTTGAATAATAAAAATAAAACGTTTGACCTATATATATAGTATGTGTTAGTGTATTCATTATTTGTATTACAAAAGTATTGACGGATTACATTTACATTATTTAGATAGTAAATATAAAAGTGATTGATAATTCTGACCAATGTTGACCTAATAACCGAGTAACTTTGGTCGGTTATTTTCCAGAAATTACCCTGTCACGACCCCAGTTCGCCCTCCGTGAACTATCGTGGCGGCACCTAGTCTCTCCAGTCACGAGCATCTAAGCGTCTACATAATCTATTATAGAACTAAAACAAGAGAAAATAAGATAGAGGGAGAAGCACTGGGCTGCGAACGCCGAGAAGCTACCTAGTGAATCTCCGAAATCTGCTAGAAGCTCTCAACCCTCGCAAGCAGGACCTGAAACACCTGAATCTGCACACGGGGTGCAGGGAGTAAAGTGAGTACTCCAACTCAGTGAGTAATAATAATAAATGAAGACTGAGCAATATGAAATCACGTAAAGGCACATCAACAGGCTATAAAGAAGCAGTATAAAGCCAATGAAAACATGTAAAGTCACCTTAGTTCAGTTTAAGCTGTTAAAAATGCCTTTTTAACAGTTAAGCAAGTAAATGACAGGCAACTAGAAAAGATAAACAGATAAAGAACCGCCCCTCGGGCAAAATACCAACAGAATCAGCCCCTCGGGCAACACATGGAACAATACCAGCCCCTCGGGCTATATCTCATATCACAATCGGTACCGCACTCACTGGGGGTGTGCAGACTCCTGGAGGGGCCCCTTACTGCCCAAGCGCAATATCAAGCCATCTCGTGGCATAATCAATAGGCTCTCGGCCTCATATCAACAAGCCACCTCGTGGCGTACAATCTCAGGCCCTCGGCCTCATAATCATAAATCAGTGTATCCTCACAACACAGGCCCTCGGCCTTACCGAGTCAGAATCTCATAAGCCACTAGGGCAACGGTAAAACATGATGCTCAGCCCAAATTATCATTTAAAATATTATTTAATCTGTTAAAACAGAGTAAACATGGCAGAGTTATGAAAATAGTAGAATATAGCATGACTGAGTACAAAGAATAATTCAAAACAGTGAGGAAATATCAGTAAAAATTCCCTAATGGTCCAAATAGTTGGCACGAGGCCCAAATATGGCATTCAGCCCAAAACATGATGATAGCAAATAGTTTCCATTCAAATACGCGGTAAAACAGTCATTCGGGACGGACTAATTCACAATCCCCAACGGTGCACGATCCCACGCTCGTCATCTAGCGTGTGCATCACCTCAATATAGCACAACGATGTGTAATCCGGGGTATGATATCCTCGAGACAACATTTAAAATCATACTCACCTCAATCCGGTCCAAACTATAGCCGGCGATGCCTTTGCCCCTCGAATCGGCCTCAACTCGCGTCGAATTTATCCAAAAATCAGAATTACGACGTCAAAATATGCTAACAGAACGAAGCCCATGCGAAAATAATCAATTTACAACATCAATCCCGAAATTAACCAAAACCCGACCCCGGGGCCCACGTCTTGGAATTCGATAAAATTTACATCAATAGATTATTTATCTCCCAACGAGTTCATACATATCAAAAGTCCCAAAATTCGACCACAAATGACCCCTCAAATCCTCAAGTCTAGGTCTCCAATACCAAGCCCTAGTTTCCCCAATTTTTAACCCTTAATTTCAAATAATCTTAGGCCAAATTAGTGAAATAATGCCATAGGAACGAGTTTTAGGTTCAACAATCTTACCTTCACGATATCCCTCGATTCCCTCTTCAAAATCTCCCAAAAAGCTCCAAAACCGACTTGAAATGGTGAAGAACAACTCAAAAATCGCGAAGGAGTGCTTCTATACCTTCTGGCCCAGGCTTTTTCGCACCTACGGTCCAGATACCGCTTCTGCTGTACCGCTTTTGCGGTCCATGAACCGCTTCTAGGATTTTCACTTAAGCCCCTAAGTCCCCGCACCTGCACCATCGGAGGTGCGGTTCCTCAACCGCTTCTGCGGTTCCTGCCTTCCTAGGCTCTTTCCGCTTCTGCGACTCCAAACTCGCTTCTGCGAGACCGAACCTGCGGTCTCCTAGCCCCAGGTGCGGTAATGACAGCAATGGAACATCTTCAGCTGCCAAAACCAACTTCCATACTTTCCGCCAACCATCCGAAATCACCCCGAGGCCCCCGGGACCTCAACCAAAAACACAAACACATCATATACTACTACTCAAACATGTACCAATCTTCAAAACACCTCAAACAACATCGAATCAACCAAATCACATCAAAATCAAGCCTAAGATTCCAAAATCTTCCGAATTTCGCTTTTGATCAAAAAGTCTACCAAAACACGTCCGAATGATCTGAAATTTTGCACACACATCCCAAATGACACAACGGACCTACTGCAACTCCCGGAATTCCATTCCGACCCCTATATCAAAATCTCACCTATCAACCGGAAAACGCCAAAATACTAATTTCGCCAATTCAAACCTAAATCTACTCCGGACCTCCAAAACACATTCCGATCACGCTCCTAAGTCCCAAATCACCTCCCGAAGCTATCCAAACCATCAGGACTCACATCCGAGCCCTCTAATACATAGGTCAACATTCGGTTGACTTTTCTAACTTAGGCTTCCTCAAAAGAGACTAAGTGTCTCAAACCTTACCAAAAACCTCTCCGAACCCGAGCCAACCAACCCGATCACACATAGAATCGATAAACAAAGCAATAAGAAGCAGAAACGGGGGAAATAGAGCGGGAACACATGAGACGACTGGCCGGGTCATCACATCCTCCCCCTCTTAAACAAACGTTCATCCTCGAACGAGTCAAGAAACATACATGAAGCCTCAAACAAGTGAGGATATCTTCTCCGCACCTCCCGCTCGCTCTCCCAGGTAGCCTCCTCCATGGGCAGACCTCTCCACTGCACTTTCACTGAAGCTATATCCTTTGACCTCAACTTTCGAACCTGACACTCCAAAATAGCTACTAGCTCCACGTCATAGGTCAAATCACCATCTAACTGCACCATGCTGAAATCCAGAACATGAGACGGGTCCCCAATGTACTTCCGGAGCATAGAAACATGAAATACCGGATGCACACTCGACAAGCTGGGTGGAAAAGCAAGCTCATAAGCCACCTCCCCAATCCTCCGAAGCCTCAAAAGGCCCAATGAACCGAGGACTCAATTTACCCTTCTTTCCAAATCTCATAACACCCTTCTTGAGTGAAACCTTCAACAGAACCTTCTCACCAACCATGTAGGACATATCCCGAACCTTCCTGTCAGCATAACTCTTTTGTCTCGACTGCGCTGTACGAAGCCTCTCCTGAATCACCTTCACATTTTCTAAAGCATCATGTACCAAGTCCGTCCCCAATAATCTAGCCTCACCCGGTTAAACCAACCAACTGGAGATCTACACCGCCTCCTATACAAAGCCTCATATGGAGCCATCTGAATACTCGACTGGTAGCTGTTGTTATAAGCAAACTCTGCAAGCGATAGAAACTGATCCCATGACCCTCCGAAATCAATGACACAAGCACGCAACATGTCCTCCAGTATCTGAATAGTGCGCGCGGACTGCCCGTCTGTCTGGGGTGAAAAGTAGTGCTCAACTCAACCTGAGTACCCAACTCTCGCTGCACAGACCTCCAAAACTGAAAAGTAAACTGAGTGCCCCTAGCTGAAATGATGGAAACTAGAACACCATGCAAACGAACAATCTCCCGGATATAGATCTCTGTCAACCGCTCTGAAGAATAGGTAGTACACACAGGAATGAAGTGCGTGGACTTGGTCAGCCGATCCACGATCACCCAAATAGCATCAAACTTCTTCAAGGTCCGTGAAAGTCCAACAACAAAGTCCATAGTGATCCGCTCCCACTTCCACTCTGGAATATCCATCTGCTGAAGCAAGCCACCCAGTCTCTGATGCTCATATTTCACCTGCTGATAATTGAGACACCGAGCTATAAATCCCACAATGTCTTTCTTCGTTATCCTCCACCAATAATGCTGTCTCAGATCCTGCTACATCTTCACCCCACCCAGATTAATGGAATACCGTGAGCTATGGGCCTTCTCCAGAATCAACTTCCGAAGCCCATCCACATTGGGCACACAAATCCGGCCCTGCATCCTCAACACCCCATCATTACCAATAGTCACATCTCTGGCATTATCGTGCTGAACTCTATCCTTAAGGACAAGCAAATGCGGATCATCATACTGGCGCTCTTTGATGCGATCATATAAGGAAGACAGAGAAATCACACAAGCCAAAACCCGACTGGGATCCGAAATATCCAGCCTCACGAACCGATTGGCCAAGGCCTGAAAATCAACTACAAGAGGTCTCTCCCCAACTGGAATATATGGCAAACTCCCCATACTCACCGCCTTTCGGCTCAAAGCATCGGCCACCATATTGGCCTTCCCCAGATGGTACAATATAGGGATATCATAATCCTTTAAAGACTCCAACCATCTCCACTGCCTCAAATTGATATCCTTCCACTTGAACAGGTGTTGGAGGCTACGAGGATCAGTAAACACCTCACAAGACACAACATACAAATAAAGCCTCCAAATCTTCAGCGCGTGAACAATGGCAGCCAACTCCAAATCATGAACATGGTAGTTCTTCTCATGGAGCTTCAACTGACGAGAGGCATAAGCAATAACTCTACCCTCCTACATCAATACACACTCAATAACAACTCTCGAAGCATCACAATACACGGTATATGAACCTGAAGCTGATGGCAAAACTAACACTGGAGATGTGGTCAAGGCTGTCTTAAGCTTCTGAAAGCTCTCCTCACACTCATCCGACCACACAAATGAAGCACCCTTCTGAGTCAACTTGGTCAAGGGCGATGCGATAGATGAAAATCCCTGAACAAACCGGCGATAATAACCCCCCAAACCAAGAAAGCTGCGAATCTCGGTGGCTGAGGACAGTCTGGGCCAACTCTGAACCGCCTCTATCTTCTTCGGATCAACTTGAATACCCTCACTGGACACCACGTGCCCCAAGAAAGCCACTAAACCCAGCCAAAACTCACACTTGGAGAAATTTGCATAAAGTTCCTCCTCCCTCAATCTCTGTAACACAACTCTCAAATGCTCCGCGTGCTCCTTCTGACTACGCGAATACGCCAGAATATCATCAATGAAGACTATGACAAACAAGTCGAGATAAGGCCAGAACACGATGTTCATCAAATGCATGAACGTTTCTGGGGCATTGGTCAACCTAAAAGACATCACCAAGAACTCATAATGACCATATCGGGTCCTGAAAGCCGTCTTAAGAACATCTGAGTCCCTAATCTTCAACTGGTGATAACCTGAACAGAAATCAATCTTGGAGAACACTCTCGCTCCCGAAAGATGGTCCAATAAATCATCAATGTGAGGCAAAGGATACTTGTTCTTAACTATTACTTTGTTCAACTGCCTATAATCAATGCACATCCTCATTGTGTCATCTTTCTTCTTCATAAATAGAACCGGCGCACCCCAAGGCGTCATACTAGACCGAATGAACCCCTTATCAAAAAGTTCTTGAAGTTGCTCTTTTAAATCTTTCAACTCCGTTGGTGCCATACGATACGGGGGAATAGAAATGGGCTGAGTGCCCGGCACCAGGTCAATACCAAAATCAATATCCTTGTCCGGTGGCATGCCCGGCAGGTCTGCAGGAAACACATCGGGAAAATCACTCACAACTGGAATAGAATCTGGGAGTCTCTGCACCGACATCCCTCACAAAGGCTAGATACGAAAGACAACCCTTCCCAATCATATGATGGGCCTTCAAGAATGAGATTACCCTACTGGGAACATAATCAGTCAAACCTCGCCACTCAATCCGTGGCACACCCAGTATAGCCATTGTCATTGTCTTATCATGACAGTCCAGAATAGCACAACACGGGGATAGCCAATCCATGCCCAAAATAACATCAAAGTCTATCATACATAATAACAACAGATCCACTCGGGTCTCCGGACCCCCAATGTCACCACACATGACCGATACATACGGTCTACAACAAGAGTATCGCACACCAGAGTAGATACATGAACAGGCGAAACAAGAGATTCACGGGGTGTATCCAAATAACGAGCAAAGTATGATGACATAAAAGAAAAGGTGGAACCGGGATCAAATAATACAGAAGCATCTCTGTGGCAGACTGAGACAATACCTGTAATAACAGCATCTGAAGCAATAGCATCGAGTCTAGCTTGAAGTGCATAGAAATGGGCCTGACCGCCACCTGATCGACCTCCCCCTCTAGGGCGACCCCTAGCTGACTGACCTCCACCCCTAGCTGGCTGGGTGGGTGGTGGTGAAGTAACTCGCGCTGAAGCCGATGGCTGACTCCTCTGCTGAGATGAACCCTCAAGACGACGAGGACACTGCCTCCACATATGACCCATCTCTCCACACTCATAGCAACTCCCGGGTGCTGGAGATGGGGACTGAAGGGAACCCCTAGCACCATAATGACTAGCAGATGCACCTGGCATAGAAGAGCCCTGAACTGATGGAGCACGGGACGAACTCCGGGCTGGAAGGGCACTAAGTGATGACTGACCCTGATGAGAACTGTGTGAACCATGACCCGATGACGCCCCATGATAACCTGGGCGAGCTGGATGAGCATGCCTGAATGGACGCCCTCTGTCGTGCTGAAACTGACCTTTCAAAGGAGCACCACTATAACTACCAGAACCTCGAGGCCTTTTGGCCTCTCTCTCCTCTCGCTCCCGGCGACGAACTGACTCAATCTCACGAGCAATGTCTACAATCTCCTCAAAAGTAGCATCAGTCACTCTCTCTCTGGTCATGAGAATATGAAGTTGATAAGTGAGGCCATCAACAAACCTTCCAATCCTCTCTCTATCTATCAGAACCAACCAAATCGCATGACGAGCTAACTCAGAGAACCTCATCTTATACTGCGTCACGGTCATCTCTCCCTAACGCAACCACTCAAATTGCCTACGCAGCTCCTCTCTGCAAGACTGCGGCACATACTTCTCCAAAAAGAGAACGGAGAAATTCTGCCAGGTAAGGTGTGCTGCACCAACAGGCCTACGCCTCTCAAAAGCCTCCCACCAAGTGAAGGTAGCTCCAGAAAACTGAAAAGTAGTGAAAGAGACCCCGTTGGTCTCCAGAATACCCGTTATACGAAGCATCCTCTGATACTTATCCAAGAAACCCTGGGCATCCTCGCCCTCTACACCACTGAAAGTCGGAAGATGAAGTCGACCAAACCTCTCCAACCTGCGATGCTCGTCCTCTGGCATGGAAGGAGCTACATAGTCCTAAGCAGCTGCAACCGGCTGGGCTGGATGTGCCCCCGGTGTCTGAAGTCCCTGCACGACCTGCTCAGGTGTGCGAGCGGTAGGAGTATGATTGCCTCCCCCGTCCTAAGAAGTAGATGCGGCATTAGTAACTGAGACCGCCTGAGCTAGGCCAGTGCATACTGATAGAATCTGAGCCAAGGCCTCCTGAAGACCCGGAATCACAATGGGCACAGCTGGTGCCTGAGCTGGTGCTGCTGGAGCGTCCACAACTGGGACTTGATCCTAAATTGGGACGGCTGGTGGATCTACAGGTGCTGCCCTAGCTGCTGTGCGAGCCACACCCCTGCCCTTACCGCGACCACGACCGCGTCCTCGGTCTCTAGTGGCCACAGCTAGTGCTACTGGTGGTCGTCCATCCTGACCGGTAGCGCGTGTCCTCACCATCTGTGAGAGAATAGAATAACAGAAGTTAGTAATCGGATCAACAGATTCGCACGACAAGAATTTCAAGAATATGAAGTTTTTCTTAAAGGTTCTGCAGCCTCTCGAGGATAAATACAGACGTCTCCATACCGATCCGCGAGACTCTACTAAACCTGCTCATGACTCGTGAGACCTATATAACCTAGGCTCTGATACCAACTTGTCATGACCCCAAACCCGAACCCGATCGTGATGGCGCCTCTCGTGAAGACAAGGCCAGCCGACACACTCCCAATTCGTGTTAAGAAATTAAATAATACAAATTAAGTCTTTAACATAATTAAAATCCCAAAATAAGGTGAAACATTACAATTGCGAAATAGACATAGCCCGATATCGGGTGTCACCAGTCACGAGCATCTACTAACCGATTAAAAGCAGGAAGAGTCTACATAGTCTATAACAAAACTAAAACAAGAGAAGATAAGATAGAGGGAGAAGCACTGGGCTGCGAACGCCGAGCAACTACCTAGTGAATCTCCGAAATCTGCTAGAAGCTCTCAACCCTCGCAAGCAGGACCTGAAACACCTGAATCTGCACACAGGGTGTAGGGAGTAAAGTGAGTACTCCAACTCAGTGAGTAATAATAATAAATGAAGACTGAGCAATATGAAATCACGTAAAAGCGCATCAACAGGCTATAAAGAAGCAGTATAAAGCCAGTGAAAACATGTAAAGTCACCTTAGTTCAGTTTAAGCTGTTAAAAATGCCTTTTTAACAGTTAAGCAAGTAAATGACAGGCAGCTAGAAAAGATAAACACATAAAGAACCGCCCCTCGGGCAAAATACCAACAGAATCAGCCCCTCGGGCAACACATGGAACAATACCAGCCCCTCGAGCTATATCTCATATCACAATGGGTACCCGCACTCACTGGGGGTGTGCAGACTCCTGGAGGGGCCCCTTAGGGCCCAAGCGCAATATCAAGCCATCTCGTGGCATAATCAATAGGCTCTCGGCCTCATATCAACAAGCCACCTCGTGGTACAATCTCAGGCCCTCGGCCTCATAATCATAAATCAGTGTATCCTCATAACACAGGCCCTCGGCCTTACCCAGTCAGAATCTCATAAGCCACTAGGGCTAGGGTAAAACATGATGCTCAGCCCAAATTATCATTTTAAATATCAGTAAAATCCCCTAATGGTCCAAATAGTTGGCACGAGGCCCAAATATGGCATTCAGCCCAAAACATGATGATAGCAAACAGTTTCCATTCAAATACGCGGTAAAACAGTCATTCGGGACGGACTAAGTCACAATCCCCAACGGTGCACGATCCCACGCTCGTCATCTAGCGTGTGTGTCACCTCAATATAGCACAACGATATGTAATCCGGGGTTTCATACCCTCAGGACAACATTTAAAATCATTACTCACCTCAATCCGGTCGAAACTCTAGCCCGCGACGCCTTTGCCCCTCGAATCGGCCTCAACTCGCATCGAATCTATCCAAAACTCAAAATCACGACGTCAAAATATGCTAAGGGAACGAAGCCCATGCGAAAATAATCAATTTACAACATCAATCCCGAAATTACCAAAAACCCGACCCCCGGGCCCGCGTCTCGGAATTCGATAAAATTTACATCAATAGATTTCTTATCTCCCCACGAGTTCATACATATCAAAAATCCCAAAACCCGACCACAAATGACCCCTCAAATCCTCAAGTCTAGGTCTCCAATACCAAGCCCTAGTTTCTCCAATTTTTAATCCTTAATTTCCATTAATCTTAGGCCAAATCAGTGAAATAATGCCATAGGAACGAGTTTTAGGTTCAACAATCTTACCTCCAAACGATATCCCTCGATTCCCTCTTCAAAATCTCCCAAAAAGCTCCAAAACCGACTTGAAATGGTGAAGAACAACTCAAAAATCGCGAAGGAGTGCTTTTATACCTTCTGGCCTAGACTTTTTTGCACCTGCGGTCCAGATACCGCTTCTACGGTACTGCTTTTGCGGTCCATGAACCGCTTCTGCGGTTTTCACTTAAGCCCCTCAGTCTCCGTATTTGCGATGCCTAATCTGCACCTGCGCCATCGCAGGTGCGGTTCCTCAACCGCTTCTGCGTTTCCTGCCTTCCTAGGCTCTTTCCGCTTCTGCGACTCCAAACTCACTTCTGCGAGTCCGCACCTGCGGTCCCCTAGCCGCATGTGTGGTTATGACAGCAATGGAACATCTTCAGCTGCCAAAACCAACTTCCAACTTTCCGCCAACTATCCGAAATCACCCCGAGACCTCAACCAAAAACACAAACACATCATATACTACTACTCAAACTTGTACCAATCTTCAAAACACCTCAAACAACATCGAATCAACCAAATCACATCGAAATCAAGCCTAAGATTCAAAAATCTTTCGAATTCCGCTTTTGATCAAAAAGTCTACCAAACCACGTCCGAATGATCTGAAATTTTGTACACAAATCCCAAATGACACAACGGACCTACTGCAACTCCCGGAATTCCATTCCGACTCTTATATCAAAATCTCACTTATCAACCGGAAAACGCCAAAATACCAATTTCGCCAATTCAAGCCTAAATCTACTCCGGACCTCCAAAACACATTCTGATCACGCTCCTAAGTCCCAAATCACCTCCCGAAGCTATCCAAACCATCGGGACTCACATCCGAGCCCTCTAACACATAGGTCAACATCTGGTTGACTTTTCCAACTTAAGCTTCCTCAAAAGAGACTAAGTGTCTCAAACCTCACCAAAAACCTCTCCGAACCCGAGCCAACCAACCCGATCACACATAGAACCGATAAACAAAGCAATAAGAAGCAGAAACGGGGGAAACAGAACGGGAACACATGAGACGACTGGCCGGATCGTCACAACAACTTTACGCAAAGAGTTGCATACATTTCACGTTTCTATCATATTATTATAATAAGGTTGGAGTACTATATATGGTCATGCAATGGAGATACCTTAAAGTAAGTCTGTCTAATATTTTCTTGCAACCATTTGATCTCCTTTGTAAATTTAGTATACCGAACAGAAACAATGGTATGTGAAGAAGTCTCAATGATCCTTTCTATTTTGTCGGCCGTCATTTTTCTGGTTTATTTTTGACATATATGTATCATCCAAATGGCGACCAAGGAGATGCAACGAGAAGCTTTACGGAAATTGTCAAGTGTTGTTCTTCGCCACTAGATCAGATTAGAACTAAAGAATTTTAGAAATTAGGTCCCAATACGACAAGATTGATATGTATTCATAAAAGAGTAAGGAACAACCAATTATGAAGACCGTGAGATATATGATTATATTTCTCCTCATTCTAATCATGTTTAACAGACATCTAATGCTACTGTCTTCTTAGTTCATTTTTAATAGATATGTTTCAAATTTTACTTGCAGAAAGAAGAATATATAAAAGAAGAGCGGAGAAACTTTTGTTTTCACGTCTTATAAATGCTTCTTTGTTGAATTTATATTGCTGCAATCTAAATCTCGTTCAGTTAAATGGGAAGATTAGAAAGATGATTCCTAGGTGTAAAAAGCTAATGTTAAGAAATGATCGTGGCAATCAAGCTTTAAGATTTTATTTTTGAGTATTATAGCTAGGAGATATATGGACCTTTCCTTGAATTTTATCTCACTTGATTACCTAATTGTTATTCAAAAGATAAAAACTTATTGATGTATAACCAAATATTACTTATAGTTGTATATGATAAAGTTAAAGATTTTATGCAGGACATTTGCATTAAGATAAAGAAAACGAAGTTTGAATATTCTCGCAGAAAAGAGCAATTAACCTTGAGAAGACAAATCATGCCAAGGAGCAATTCATATTGTTAAAGCTGAAAGATATAAAGAGATAAAGATTATCAAAAAAATATTGCTTCCAACATCGTGTATTAAATTAAATTTCATAAGGGAGATCTACTAAAGTTTCATTGATAGCGTGATGCTAAAAGAACGGAGATAGAGTTGCTCGACAAGTATGCCTTTTCACTTTATTAATAAAAGTTCTTAATGTTATGCTAGAATGCTAACTTTTGGTATATTTAGAAATAAAATTAAATATTTTTTAAGTCTGTACATATTAAATATTTTTACATATATTCAAGTGGAGAGGGACTAGTGTATGATAAGTATTCGCTAAGAGTTAGAAGCGGAAAAAAAGATGAGAAAAGGAAGGAAAATAGATACTGGCGAAGAGTAAAGTCAGGGAAATAGTTAGAGGAAGAACAAAAGGTACTGCTAGGGTTTATAGTTGGAGTTTGTCCCAAAAATCCGGAGGAGAAGAAAAAGAAGAAAAGGACATTATGTAGTAGTACATCTTTGATACCGAATTGGTCAGAACTTGAGTATGATGTGCTAGTTCACGTAGCCAGGCGTTTGAATTTGGTTGAAGACTACCTTAATTTCGCCGCTGTCTGCAAACCCTGGCAACTTGCGGCCACCAAGGAAAATTTTAACAGTGACCTGCCTAGGGTTCCATGGCTTATGTTAGCCGAGGAAGAAGGAAGCGACGTTAATTCATGTAGAAAGTTCTTCAACCTCTGCAATGACTTGATTTTCAAGACGAGGATACCAAAAGCCAACGGAAAAAGATGTCTGGAGTCTATGGGATGGCTTGTCACAGTGGATTTGGGAATAGACGGTGAAATTAGTCTGCTGCATCCTTTTTCCGGTGTTCAGATTGAACTGCCTCATCAAAATACCACTGAAGATTGTACCCGCAACAAGACTCGATATATATGGAATTTTATTGACAAGGCTGTTTTGTCGGCTAGTCCTTCTAAAACATCAGATTATGTTCTTATGGTTATTGAGGGAGAAAATAAGTACCTCAGTTTTTGGAGGCCAGGAGACTTGAAATGGACCAGGATTAGAAGAGAAAACTATGACCCTCATTCTTGTGATCAACATTGCGATGTGGTTTACTTTAATGGCAAATTTTATGCAGTTGATATGCAAGGCAATGTGCTAGTTTGCAATGTTACTAGTGCTGAGGCTCAAAAAGTAGCTCAGTTGCCTTCATCAATGGATATCTATCAAATGGGATATCACAGGAGAGCTGAATACTACATCTTAGAATCACTAGGATCATTACTTGTAGTTGTGCGACATGGTAGTTTGGGAATGCCCAGGTTTCCATTCACACCTGTCTTTGAGCGTGAAGTTTATGATGATGAGGAGGTCCGGCTCATTTTTCATACAAATTCTTTTCGAGTTTACGAGGTTGATTTAGCTGCTGGTACATTGACGGAAACCAAACAAATAGGGGACAGGGCTATCTTTTTGGGTGCTAATGCATCTCTGTCAGTCCAAGCTTCTCAATTTCCTGGAGTTAACCCCAATTGTATTTATTTTACTGATGATTTTTATGAACAATACAGTGACTATGTAGAAGGGGGCGGCTTGGACATGGGTATTTTCAATATAGCAGATGGCACCTTGAAGGGTCAATTTAAGTCTCTTTCCCGAAATCGTTTTACTCCACCGATGTGGGTCACACCGACTCTGTGTTGATTTGGATTCTGTCGTGATTACGGTTCCCTGGTGTCAGAATTGGTGAATTTGGGACGGTACGTCCAACTGAAGATGTTTGGTCAAAATCAGTTTAATTATTCAGATTTTAGTCCTCAGGTCTGTTCTAGAAGGGAAAGGGAATTTTGCGTATGTTTCCATTTTGCGAAGGCAGACTTGAATGATAAACTGATCTTTCTTTTGCTTATTTTCTGATTCTCTTCTATTTCCTCTCATTCTTTCTGCTATGTTTAATTTCCTTTCTTTAATTGTTATCTCTAAGTTGATTTAGTAGCAATTACTTCAGATTCCTTCATAGAGTGCATATTAAGATTCCTGTTTTTCATTCTCATGAACATCTTCTTGTAATTAGAATTATGGATTGCTTTCAGATTATGTTTTTGGAGAAAGTTTCATTATTCCTTCAAAAGGTTATTTGCTTGGATTTATAGTATCGTTGGAAATGTTGCTTCTAATAATCATTGAAGGAGGCCCGAATTTGAGTTGAAATTGGTTCGTAGAAAGAAATAGTTGTGGGAGAGAGGGTTGAAGCATTCTTCTGCTGGGTTCTAGTAATCTTAGTCAAGGACTCAAAATTGAGAGCACCAGGAAATATAAAAGCCCCGAGGCAATTACTGTTCATGCCCTGCTTATTATCCTAATCTATTTATGCTGTTTGAACTAATGCTGTTTTTGTAATTCTTCAATGCACAAGTAGGATAAGTGGTTAAGTGTTAAAGTTTCATGCTTGAGGTCTTTTGGTTGACGCTGCTGTACAAGAGAATTTTTTTTCGAACATGGGGATGACAATCAAGGTGAGTTCATTTCAAGCTGACCTAGCTGGTGTTTGTAACAATATCTGTCCGTCAAAAGTCCAATTTCTCATAGCTCTTTCTGTGGAAACTCTAACTGGTTAATTAGCCCGAAAAGGCTCTAGAAATTAAACAATCTAAAGTGAAATGCCATGTGGCACTCATAGTTCTTCAAGGTGAGAAACTGACTTACAGAAGGCATCTTATTGCTTCTGTATCTAGTGTTTCCATTCCTATCAGGTTTTTCAAGTACCTGCTGGTCTTTGAGGCATTTGCTACATGGCTAGTCTAAGGCATAGGTACTATTTGGCTTCTCACTGTTCCTTGCAAGTTGCAATGTGAAAAGTAGAATAGAATCTTCTTAAATTTGACTTTCTTAGTGCTGGTATCAATCTTCCGGGGTACCTATGAAATATTTTCCTCTCAAAACTTAGTTTTGGGGAAGTTGCTCACTAGTTCAGGGTAAGTTAGTAAATGATAAGTTCGGTTTTATTTAGTTCCCAAACTGCTCATTGTAGCTTTCTGAATGTGGCAGCATTGGCCTGTAAATTGGATATCGGCCCTTTCTACTATGACCATTTAGAAACTGCCTTTTGATATCGGATTGAAGCAGCTTTGGACACTTGGTGTCAAGATGGGGCTAGTATATCTTAGTTGGAAAAACAGTGGCTTGTCTGCTATACTTCGTCGAGTTGACAAACTAGTTAGCGATTTTGTCCACAGTTCAGGATACTGTGACCAGTTAGTGGTAGTTGCAATATTAATGTACTATATATAGTTTTTGTTTCCAGAAAGTGGGAATATGTTGGAAGGAAATGTCAGTTTCACGATTAATATTGTGCTGGACTTTCCAGGAAGCTTTTTTCTTGAATAGCCACAGAAAGTCAAGTTTCCAGCCTTTGCTTTCATTTTCTCTGTTTTTTCCCTTAACCCCGCTGGTTTCATATCTTAAGCTGATCATTAAAATTGACTTCTGTGCTGTTCTACAGCAGATATTTATACCCCTATTCATATTTGGGAATTGTGGTTATTCACATGTAGTGCTGTTCAAATGCTACTGTTTTTTCTTTTGGCATCAACGGGTGTTATTTTTCCTCTAAAATTGACTGATCTCTTTGTTTTACATTGAATGGGGATGTATTCCCTTTAAAACATGCTTAGGGGGAGACAGAGGCTTGTACTGCTGGATTTATAATCTTCTCTCAGCAGGTTATTATGGGTTATTGGTTGGCACTAGTAGCTGTTCTTTTATTTTTATTTTTATAACCAAGAATTCTCCGAATGCTAGTGGCGCACGGTTCGAAAGTCGTAGGATATTGGTGTCACTCCTACACCCTTCTCCAAATGATTACGGAACTTTAGTCTGTGACAAGGTTTGAACCGTGATGTGCCCCTAACCCCCACATCACGCGTTGTGGTACTAGTAGCATTTGAGCAGTGTCGATTATGACTCTCTTTTGGCATCCTTCGTATCTCTTCTCCATATCATTGTCTCTCATTGGATGGGAATATGTCAGATATCATTTTCAGCCCCACATTCTGCAATCCACCCATGGTTGGATTGATTGTGTTGCTCCTTAAATCTCAATACTGCTGGACTGCTGGGTACTTGATCGATGATTTTTACTGTCTCCCTAGAGCTGCAATTTGGTCAAGAAGCTCTAGCATCTTACAAATAATTATTGCTGTCCATGCAAGTGCATCCTTGGACAGCTTTTCATTTTCTTTATTCGGTGTAATTACCATCTTTTATGCCTTTACATGGTGTACATATTACCTATACACTACCACTTCACTTGTTAAGTTTTTTGGCAATTTTAATGCCAGTTGAAGGTATCTGTTAATATTTGAAGAAGCTTCATATTACATACTACATAGTGAGATGTGGCTCTATAGATTTCATACTTAAATCTTGTGGTATGAACATCGATAAATCTTGTTAATCAGGAGAAAATGCTTTTATGAATTCGCAAGCTCATAATCTTTACTCCCTTCGGTCCACAATTAGTGATCAATTTGCCTTTTTATTTTTGTCCAAAATAAGTGTCCATTTATATAATCAAGAAAAAATTCAATTTGTTTTTCCAAAATTACCCTTATGTATTTATCCCTGAAAAGTCTTTTAGTCCTCACATTAAATTATGCTACAACATTTAATTAAGGATAGTTTTGTCACACTAACTATTTTTGTGGACCGGAGGGAGTACAATATCTTCAGTGTGTTTCAGGGTTACTTCAGTCAAGAATTGGTAAGCTCATATTTCATGTTTAGTTGAATTTTGTGCCCGTTTGGCTTAGCTGATTTAGAGTAGCTAATAAGCATTAGGTGCTGAAAAGCACTTTTAAGTGCTGAAGCTGATTTAAAAAATAAGCAGTTACGTGTTTGGATAAAAGTGCTGAAATTAATAATAAGCAGCTGAAGAACTAGGTATACGAAGAGTTTTGTTTTAAAAAGAAGTATTTTAGGGATAGAATAGTAAATATTTTGGTCAAACCTAAAGTGCTTATAAGCTGAAATTTAATAAGTTGGGGGAGACCAACTTAGAACTTTTGGCTTATTTTTGACTTATAAGCACTATTAATTTTACCAAACGCGTAAATAAGCCAAAAAAAACTTATAAGCCAGTTTGACCAACTTATAAGTTTAGCCAAACACCCTCTTCGTCTTGCGAGCGTGAAATTCCAATGGACCAAATATTGGTGTCCATTATCGTTGCGATCCTTTTGGGTCTAGTCAAGAAAAATCAATTGAATATCATCGTTTTTTGGCTGAATACATAGGTAGCACATTATGTGTTCCGCCTTTTTGGCTGAATATATAGATAGCCCTTTAAACTCGGCCCTTTTTTTCACATAGACACTCAAACTAAACTCACGACCTATTGAGCCCTCTATCTCCATTCAAATTGTGCCTATCACACACCAGAAGCTGAAGCAACCCAGAAAACAAGATACGTGGAGTTCACCCTTTGGTGATGTGGCAAAAACCAATGAAAAATAGACATGTGGCTCTTTCCCAAAAAAACTTTGAGGCAATTTCTTTTCTTTTTTTTAAACAAAAAATTTGAGTATTAAAAAAGAGAAAGCAACTCTGTTTTTTTTTTTCCCAACTCTACTCCCCCGTTCATCTTCTTCTTCTTCTTAGAAAATTAGTTGTTTTCAAATCTCAATTAGTTTATAGCTTATTCTGTTAGTTTATGATATTTTTTTTCCATCGGTCTTCTTTCCCACAAGGATTTCCCTTCTTTTTTTTTTTTTTAAAGACTTTCCTCTGTTAGACCATATCGGAGATCATCCTCGGCGAGATTGTCATATGTCATCCACCGAATTATGGCCAAAGTTTTTATTTTCTAACTGGATGAACAATGCTGAACCTATTATGGAATATCAAGCAAATAATTAAGAAAAATGCTTCTGGGTCTACTTGCAATGGAAGTACAGAGTTAGTATTTCCCGAATAAACCAACAAACCTCACACCAGACCCAAAGAGAACAACAACAATTTTCAACAATTACGAAAGTAAAATGAAATTAAACGGGTGTGATGAGCTGAAAATTCTTCTTTCCGAAGCTGGGTGTGCATTTTTCTTTCTTAGCTGGGTGTATTCTTGAATTTTTCTGTAAAATTGTGTGCTAGATTTCTGTTTGTGTATTTGTTTTAATTTGACGAAGTTATGTTGTTGAAGAGAGAGGGGGCCATGGTCATAGTAATTTATAAGTCTTGAGAGAAATTTTCTGTTTTAGGGGCTGCTTATGTATTCCGTTTTTTTCATTTGAAAATCTACCACATGAGCAAGATATCATAACCCAATAAGGATTTTAGATAACACATCACATGACCTAACAACAGCAGAAATTGGAATGGTCCTACCATCGCTTATTGTCCACTGCAATGAATGAGGACCAAATCCCTTCCAAATTCATCAACCAAGATTGATGGATTGTGCGTTTTAATGGAAAACTAACACTGAATTCACCAGTTACCCACTTGATACATTTCACCTTATGAAACCACAGTGGAGACCACTAAACTCAGCCAGCCCATTAATATTAGCAACAAGCACAATGTCCGATGTTATTCAGAGTTATTTTTTTCCTCCCCAACAACAAACAAATGAAACAAAACAAATAAAGAAGACACTAACATAATATAAGTAGCATAAAACAGGTACAGCAAGGCATGACGAGTTTCTGGTCTGTACAAAACAAAAGGACCATACATCATAGTCAACTAAGTACCTTATCTCACCTTATAATAATAATATAGAATTATAAACTCCCATTTGCCTTTTTCTATGTTATTACTTCATTTTTCTAGCTTTTAATAATTATTCTTATTCTAAAAAAGATTCTTGTATGTCATGCCACACTGATAATGCTCTCTCCATTATTGAAATTTGACATCACTTGAAATGCTGAGTGCCTAGTAGATGATGACTGGCTTTGATTTAGTGACAAGGACAATGTCAACGACAATGAAGATGCTTCCATTGCTGAGCTCTGATTCAAGTTAAAGTCAGCTATTCTTGACGAATTAGACAGTGGAAGAGCAGGAACCGGCCGGCGGAATATAGATGAATTCTTATTAATTTGATCTCCTTGCCCAAAAGTTACTGGCAAAGGTGTCACCTGAAATGCATTGATTTTGGAATTTTCTACAGGAGGCAATGATGTTGGTGCCAGAACTTGGTGTTCTTGCAGATTTTGCTTTTCTTCTATCGGCACTAAAGATACCTGTTTGTCATTAGAAGTAAAGATTAGGAACTAAATTCTAGAACACCAAAACTTCCTTCTGATTTTGATCAAAATAGTTAAAAGGCAAGCTATTCAATTGGTAATAAATGAAATTTGTGATAGAGTGAATTACATACTGAGTCAGTGGTGATATCAAAGAGGCTAGAACGGCGGCGGCGACGATTGAGGTTGGTTCGCCGGAGGAAGTATTTCTGAGCATGACTCGCGACCTGTGTAGGTGTTCGAGTCTTGACGAAATTTCTAGAAATACCTCTCCAGTCTCCTTTTCCCACTTTTTGCAATCCCAAAAGGAATAACTTGTGCTCCTCCTCCGTCCATGGAACTCCTAAAATGAAATCCAAAAGATAGCCAACTTGATCAAAATCAATACTTGTTGAAAACCAGAGACTAGACAACAGGTGCACCACAACTATTTCAACGGTCGATAAAGAAATAAACCAATCTCGTACAACAGAAAACTATCAACAGAAGCTTGATAATTGTGTAAAGAGACGGAGCAAATACAGTAATACATCTCTATAGCAATCATCCTCTATAATAGCACTTTAATACAACGACACGGCCAAGTTTTCTTTAGAATCAATTTTTCATGTTATGCTCTATAATAGCACTTGACTGTAGCAAGCAAAAGAATGTTGGAACAAACTAGTTGAGGTTTGACTGTAGCACTAGAAATCGAGATGTGTGAGGAGACTAAAACAACAGATGATCTATTAACACGTTGAGTTATAAGACGATTCAAAGCCAAAGGAATTGAAAGAAACTAGAAAAGGATAAAAAACAATATCAACAATTGTGAAGTAGAGAAGACCGACAAACAAGAGTGAGCTTCGATGATTAATGCCAACGAGAAAAAACAGAACAGGATGATCAGAGATCTAACCTCGCTTACGCTCACGGCCACTGACGGAGTGGTGAGGAACAGCGTCATCGGCGGAAGCGTAGCCCTCGTCAGCCACTTTAGAAGACTCATTGTTATTTCCGCTGTTGCTATTGTTATTGATGTTGTCGCTACCGTTAGGCAACTCGTACTGAGAGAGATTGTTCAAACTCACACTCTTCCTCATGGGGTCCACCTTCACTCTCACACCAAACAGCATGATCTCTCCTCCGCCGCCAGATACGGCCGCCGGCGACGACTCGCCGGCGCTCGTAAAAGAGTTGTGGCCGTTGGTTCCAGACTGCGAGCTGCTGCGCGACATCCTCCTCTTTACAGAATCAACAAATCAATTGAGAAAATGGAGAACACTATACATATAAGGTTAATGTATGTATATATAGAAGGCACCAGGATAGGGGAGGAAAAGAGGTTTGGGTGGGGGGGGGGGTAGGGAGGGGGCCGAATGAAACGGAATAGAAGCGTGTGGAGATAAGAAAAATACATAGAGAGTGGGAGACAGGTGCGACGGGTAAATAAGGGAACTCTGATTTGAGAGAACAACGTGGCCTCCATTTGACTGACGGTTTATCCGTTTCTTCTCTCTCACCTTTGTCTCTTTTCGTTGAACTAGTATTAAGGTACGCACTTTAAACGTTTATTTATATTAATTTTTAAAAATCATATAATATAAAAATAAAATTTTAAAAAGGATAAGTTTTTAAAAATAATGAATACTAATCTCATCTAGCTAGCTCAATGGATAAAAGTCTACTCCAAAAAAATCCTTAAATGTTTTATTGTGATTTTAAACTTATTTTCTTTTACGTGAAAACAAATAAATCACAAAAATCTTTTCAAATTAAATAAATTAAAAAGTTAAATCGTTTGGTATTTTAGAGATTTAAAAAAAAAATGGACAGGTAATGATGCAAAGTCTAAATTACTAATGTTGCCTTAATAGTTTACCAATATAATTTAATATAAAAAAAAATATAGGGAGCTATTATGTGTTGAAATAAATGTGAAAAGAAACAAAAACTTAATACCAATTCATTCATTTTAGAATGCATTCTATCTAATACAGTTTTATTATATTGATTTAAGTTTATAGTTTTACCAATTTGACTTTTAATATTATAAAATAACTATTTTGCTTTTATATCGTTACTACCAATGGTCTTCTTATAAAAACAATTTTATGTAGCCTAGTAATTTTTCATTTTGAAAAATAATTTTTACTTATATAATTAATTTGTAAATAAATTGAATTGGATACTTTTAATTGCTAAATAGTTAATTAATTTAGACATTAATTATTTGCTCTCAACCTTAAAGGAAATAATTTTTTTGTTGATCGAAATTCATATTAAGCTTTAAATATTTAAATTTAACAATAATTTTATCCAAGCATTTATAACGTGGAAAGTTCCTTTTACCCTTTGAAGTTTTAATTAATATTAGTTTACCTAAAGTTAAATTTAGTTAGATATTTTTTATGATATAATTTAAGTACCTACACGTTTGAGTTTGTACATTATTCATGATTAACACATCTATCATTTTAGAACTTGCAAATTTTCGTTAAGTTTTATATTATAAAGCAAACACATGTTTTAAATAATATTATTTATTTTAAATTTTTTATTTTTAGCAAAATATCATCCATCTTTTTTACCTTTATAAATTAATTTCACATTAGATATGTTTTAATATTTATAACTTTAAAATTAAATTAAAAAATTATTAAATATTTTCTCATTTTAATTATGTAGAAATTCATAATATTTAGAATTTTAAAGTTCATTTAAATTTTACCTTATAAAAGTATTTCTTTAAAGAAATAACTATAGATTTCGGTCCTTTTTTCTTGTTGGAATCCATAACTTAACGTGAAAGGAACTTAAAAGTGAGGTGTTATTACTTGGCCTAATTTATAGAAAATTTTGAGGTAAAATATTACTCAATCTCAAATTCTTAAATAAAGAAAAATTTAATATAAAAAAGTTTATTTGATTTCAAGATCCTAAATATTAGAAAAATAATTAATTACAATCTTGTCCAATGTGAACACTACTATTAAGAGGCAAAAAAGTCGAACGACATTTCGCTAAGGGCCTTCGTGCTTTTAATATGGCATAGATTCGGGGAAATGATACTTTCTCCGTTTCCGTTTACATGAATGTTTTCGCTTTCCATAGTCAATTTGATTAATTTTTAAAGCTAAGTTGAATTAAATTAACTCGATATTTTAGAGTTAAAATTTAAATATTCAAAAACTATACAAAAAATTATAAGTTACAATTCTTCTCAAATCAACAACAACAACAACAACCCAGTAAAATCCCACAAGTGGGGTCTGGGGAGGATAGTGTGTACGCAGACCTTACCCCTACCCCGAAGAAGTAGGGAGGCTGTTTCCGAAAGATCCTCGACTCAAGAAGATGAAAACACAAAGACCCAATATCAGTACCTCCAGTAGAAAACAGAGGAAAAATAACATCATGAAGATGAGAAAGTAGATGCAAAGGAAAAACGATAGACAGTGTATAGACCAGGCGCTATGAAAAATGAAATAGTAGTAAAATAGTAATAAGACACAACATTACCACTAGCTGACTAGAAAAACTACCAGACTAGCCTCACAAAGGGACGAAGTAATGAAAGACTCAACTATCTCCTAACCTACGACCCTAATACTCGACCTCCACAGCTTCCTATCAAGGGTCATGTCATCGGGAATTTGAAGCCTCGCCATGTCCTGCCTGATCACCTCTCCCCAATACTTCTTAGGCCGTCCTCTACCTCTCTCGTGCCCTCCAAAATCAGCCGCTCACACCTCCTTACTAGAGCATCTAGGCTTCTCCTTTGTACGAGTCCGAACCATCTGAGTCTCGCTTCCCGCATCTTGTCATCAATGGGAGTCACGCCCACCTTTCTCCTGAATATCTTCATTCCTAATCTTATCCATCCTAGTGTGCCCGCACATCCACCTTAACATCCTCATTTCTGTTACTTTCATCTTTTGGATATATGAGTTCTTAACTGGCCAACACTCAGCTCCATACATCATGGCCGGTCTAACTACCGCTTTGTAAAACTTACCTTTGAGTATCAGTGGCACTCAAATCAATACAATGAAAAATGCATTTCAAAATGTTAGTAAAAGTTTATATAGTTTGAATATATAAAAAAAGATTCACATAAACTAAAACGGAGAGAATAATGTATAGTCGATCTCAAAATAGTGGCCAACAAATATCTATTTTTTGTATATTATTACATTTTGGTATATTACATACAAAAAATATATAAATTTTATACATTTTTGCGACAGATTTGGCCGCGAATTAAAAATGATCTTTGCCCTTGAAATTCTCAACTCTTCCTTTTCGGGTTCGTTTATGTGGATCCAGGTTTTATGACCCGCCCCTCAAGATTTAACCCTTCTCCATTGTAATTAAATTTTACTTCTATTAACAAAACTACTTTTGTTAATTATAATTTAGTTTTTTTATACTTAAATGTAACTTTTATTGTTTGATAGAAATACACCTCTCTTTTTTTCAATCACCAGGTTACATAATTTTTCTTCCTCAAGTAACTTTTGCCTCATTTTCTTGTCTCTTTTAGGTAAATGTTTATGATTAGTCATGAATGGATTTGTTTTTTTTTTTTGGGTAATTAGAGACATTTATTCATAACATAAACTTAGTAGTCATTACAACATGAGATTTGTCTAGGCCACGCAGTGCCTATCCCATCTCTATTAAAAACTGAAATAGCAAATACAGGCAGATAATAGTACAAGTTTAAATCAGCAAAAGAGTCCAGACTGCATCCATTCTT
Organism: Nicotiana attenuata; assembly: GCF_001879085.1. Classification (NCBI taxonomy): domain Eukaryota; kingdom Viridiplantae; phylum Streptophyta; class Magnoliopsida; order Solanales; family Solanaceae; genus Nicotiana; species Nicotiana attenuata. Next base: position 65,601 of record NW_017672580.1, read on the forward strand.
GGCTAAGGCGTCCGCTACCCCATTAGCTTCCCTGAATGCATGTTTCAATGGTGGT
>NW_017672580.1:66296-128681 GCF_001879085.1 Nicotiana attenuata
TCCAAACTCCGAGGCCTACGGACCAAAATCCGATCACCCATAACCCCACGAGTCCAAATACATAATTTGTTTTAAGATTCGACCCCAAATTGAGGTTGAATCACCCAAAATTCTCAAAACCCTAACTCTACCCAAAACCCTTAATTTCTACTTTGATTTCATGATTTAGGGCTAGGATTTTGCTAAATGATGATAGAGAATGAAGAAGACGAGTTAGATAATACTTACCCTTTGAAGCTTTGGCGAAGATTAGCTCTAAAAATCACTTAGGTGCTGTGGAGAAGACAAGGTTTATGAAAAGTGGGGATAAATCCCGTAATGGTTCTATTTTTATGACTTAAAAATCGCTGGGTGAAATTAGCCTACGCGTTCGCGACAATAGGGTCGCGTTCGCGATGAACAGAAGTTGGCAAGCATCGCGTTCGCGGACAAGGGATGCGAACGCGAAGAGAAAATATTGGGTGCCCGAAAATTAGCCTACGCGAACGCGTCTGGCATCACGCGAACGCGAAGAAGGGCGGCCTGAAGCTTCGCGAACGCGAGGACTTTATCGCGAACGCGGAGAAGGAACAGGGGAAGGTATGCGAACGCGAGACTAAGGCCGCGAACGCGAAGAAGGAATTCACTGGGCAAAAATTGCAGAAAAATCTGCTACCATTCTAAGTGCAAAAACACTCTAAACCACCTCAAATTCACTCCCGAGCCCTCGGGGCTCCTAACCAATCACACACTCTAACTCAATAACATCCTACGAACTTACTCGAGCGATCAAATTGCCAAAATAACATCAAAATCATTGAATCAAGCCTCAAACTCATCATTTCTATTTCAAACTTCATAAACTTCCAGCTTTAGATAATTAGGTCCGAAACACGTCAAACGACGTCCGATTTCGACCAAACTTCACAGAAAGCGCTTAAACAATATATAAGACTTGTACTGGGCGTCGCAACCAAAATACGAGCCCGATACCACAGTCTTTTAATAAATTTTCATTTCCATTTTCCTTATTAATTTCAGAAAAATAATTTCACAGAAAAATTCTTTCCTCGGGCTCTAGACCTCGGAATTCGACTCCGGGCACATGGCCGAGTCCCATATTTTTCTACGGACCTTCCGGGACCGTCCAATCTCGGATCCGGGTCCGTTTACCAAAAATATTGACCGAAGTCAACTTTAATCATATTAATATCAAAATTCTTCAAATTTTTCACGGAATTCACATATTTCAACATAAAAGCTTTCCGGCTACGCGCCCGGACTGCGCACGCAAATTGAGGCAAGTAAAAAAAAAGAGGTTTCCAAGGCCTCGGAAGCACGGAACGAATGAGAAAACAGGTGATGACCCTTTGGGTCGTCACAATAATGGCATTGTCAGAGGCTCTCCTATCCTTTATAAAACTAGTCTGAGAGGCGTGAATAATATTGTTGAGCAAAGGTTTTATTCTATTAACTATAATTTTGGTGACTACCTTATAGGCAGTATTACCGAGGCTAATGGGTCTATATTGCCTTAGGGTTTCAGCATTCTGGTGCTTAGGAATTAAACAGACATAGGTACTGTTCATTGCTTCAATCATTTTTCTTTTAGTGAAGGATTCTTTACAGAAGTTAACCAAAAGGTTATTGGTAATTCCCCAGAATTTTTGATAGAAGAAAGGATGGATGTCATCCGGCCCTGGTGCTTTTAGAGGTTTAAAAGAGAAGAGAGCATTTCTTACTTCCCCCTCATCTGGAACTTTAATGAGGGAGAGATGGTCATTTAGGGGAACTGAGGATAGAGCAGGCATATAAATTAGATTTTTTTGGGAGGAAGTGTGATTTGTGGTATATAGATTTTTATAGAAATTAGTTATGATGTGGCCCAGTTCCTTCGGATTGTGGAACCAGTTGCCAGCTTCGTCCCTTATGCTAAAGATCCTATTTTCCTTCTTCTTTGCAGAGTTGTGAGGTGGAAGAATTTAGTGTTTGCATCACCATCCTGGATCCACTGGATCCTTGATTTCAGCTTCCAGAATTCCTCTTCTAGTTTGAGAATTTTTTGAAATTCTTCTAAAAGCTCCTCTTCTAGGTTGGCCAAAAATATGCTAGTGGAATAGTTAGGGGAGTTTTGGATGCCTTCTAGTCTAGCTTGGATCTCATTTTTCTTTTTGAAAATATTTCCGAAAGTGTCTTTATTCCAGGCAGTGGCTTTATTAGTGAAGTCATCAATAGCAGTAGATATATTGGGCTGACTTGTCCAGCAGTCTGTTACCAGGCCCTTAAAGGTGGGACATGATAACCACATGGTTTCTAGGCGGAATATATTATTATTTCTACTAGGTCTTTTAATAAGGTCAAGATGTATAGGGCAGTGGTCAGAGTGGGTTCTTATCAGGTGTTTTACACAAGCTTCGGGAAACAAACTGATCCATTCACTGTTGGCTACAAATCTGTCTAGTCTTTCCATAATAAAGGACTTTTTATTTCTTTTCCTTTTATTTAACCAGGTATATTTTGGGCCTTTAAAACCTAGGTCTATAAGATTGCAGGTATTAAGGCAATTAATAAATTTTGAGATTCTATTGTTATTTACAGGGAGACCTCCAAATTTTTCACTTGCTCTAGTGACTTCATTAAAATCTCCTAATACTAACCAAGACCCTTTGTAATTGCATGCTACAGTTTTAAGGTTATTCCAAAGTATGATTCTTTCTTCTAGTAAACTGCTAGCATACATAATAGAACATAACCAAGTTTTTGGAAGAGATTTTACCTTTACCATGGCGTGGATCTCTTGGTCAGTTCCCCCAATTTGATCCACATTGACTTCGTCACTGTTCCACATAAGTGCCATTCCTCCCGAGGTCCCCTGTGCCGCAACTTGTGCTAAACCTGAAAATCCAAAATCCTCCATAACGACATGATGATCAAATAATCTTGTTTCTAGTAGAGCAACCACACTAGGTTTATGATAATCAAGCATGGATCTAAATGCTCTTCTGAAATCCACATTTCCCGCACCACGACAATTCCAAGAGATGAAACTCATACTTATGTTTCTATTGTTTGAACTCATCTCCCGGGTGGGAGGAGAGTTCCCCCTGCTCAATGTTCCTTCTTGGTTCATCCAAAAGTTGGAGAACATTGTCGGGACCAACACCATTGCATATTGGTAAATCCCGGGCGTCCTCAATTTCTTTATAGTTATTGAGTATTTCCTCAAATCCAGCGGGCAACTTAAGATGAATCTTTTTTCTTTTCTTGCTTTGCACACTAGGGTTTTTGGTGACCTTAGCACTCCATGTTCTACTATCCTTTTCGTTGGGTCGTCGTCCTCTTCTTCCTCCTCTTGTCTCGCCGGGCTGGGTGGTTGAACTTGTTGCATGGGTGGTTGGGGGGCTACTGGACTGACCGGGGGGGGGGCTTGTTGGTTCAGAATTGGGCCTTGCATGTTTGGGTTCGAGCCATGCAAGTTCTGGAATAGGGGTGCCGGGTTCGGTGGGGGTTGGATATTTGGGAATAGGGGTGAGTGAGTGTTGAGGAGGTTGAAAGGTTGAAGAGGATTCCATACTTGGTTCTGCCATGCAAGATGTGTCCATGGAGATGGCATTCCTTGGTGAAAGGTTAGTGCATGGTGTATCCATGGATTGTTTATGATGTTCCCCATGGCAATTCTCATCCCTTCCGATATCATTTGAGCCAAGTAGCATGGATCCTCTATTTGTATTATTATGTCCTCCCCATTGATCCTTAGGTTCATGCTCAATCCATGGCTCATTAGTCCCTGTTCCAGCCAGCTTTGTGGGTGTGGTTTGGTTGTATTGGTAAGGTTGTGAATATAGTTGGTGGTTGGGGGGTTGTGGGATTGTTCTTGCTTGGTTGAAGATGTGGTTTGATGGTTGTTGTTCTTCCCTGATCCAAACATTCCTTCCTGTCCTCATGTTTCTTCTGCGATAGTTGTTTGGTAATCTTGGCATGGTAAGAGGCAGTGTCGTTTAATGGGGAGCTTGTGTTACTATTACTCTTGTTTGGAGTAAGAGTGTTGTGAGACGGGCTTAAAGGGAATGGGTGGTTTAATGAAGTAACCACTGGAGAAATAATAATTTTTGGTTCATTAATGAGGGGATTCAAATTTTCGGCTGATGTGGTACTTTGATTTGATTCCAATGATATTTTTGGGGGGGCTTGATGTGAGGGGTTGTTTGATTCAAGATGGGAGAATCTATTAGTAGTAGAAATAATAAGGCCGTTACTTTTTGCATTGCTAGACAAATTGTAGTCTAGGTGTTGACCTAGTGTTAGGGGGTTGATTGAAGTGACTTCATAGTCCATGGATGGTGTTTGTAGTTGCTTTTGTCTTAGGTTTTCCGTGTCTAGCTGTTTTGGTACATGAGTTGGCAGGTGCTCTTGATTGGAATTGTTTGGACGATGGTTATTTGGAGGGGCATGGTTATTGTCCAATGGATTCTGCCCGTTACTTTGTGGCTTTGTGTCAAGAAAGGTTGGTGATAAGTATAGGTTAGCATCAGGTCTAGGACATGCTGCAATTCCTATGTCATTAGGGTTGGTCTTTTGTCCAGTGTGTATTTTTTCTAAGGTGCTACGATGGACTGGTTCGATCTGGGGAGGGGGGCTGAGTTTGGGCAGTGAGTTTCGAGGGGTTTGTGCATGGGAGTTGTGGGTTCCATAGTTTCATGTTTCCTCAAGTCCTGCTTTGATTTTTTCTTGTGATGAGAAACAATAGTCCAACTTTCAACTTTGGTAGTGATGGATTCAATGTCTTTGGGTGATTTATTAGGGTCCCTTGGCAAGATTTTTGAGTTGTTCGTCTCTTTTGGTTTATTGGGGCAGGCTAGTAAAGTGTGGCACAGGCGACCACAATTTGTACAAAGAACGTTAAACCCTTCGTATGTAATTTTTTGGTAGTGCTTGCCTAGAATTATATGAGTTCTTAACGGTTTTTCGATTGGAACTAGGATGCAAAGACGAGCATATTTCCCCCTAAGAGCTGAGGAGGTACATGCATCAATGCGTAGGAGTTCCCCTAGTTTGTTTCCTATTTTTTGTAGAATTTCGTAGTCATAGAATTCCGTAGGTAATTCAGGTAGTCTAGCCCAGATGGCCGAGTAAGTTAGGGAAGCCTCCGATGCTATGAACCTAGGCTCCCATTTCCTAACGGTGAGGAACTGGCTTCCTATGAACCATGGCCCCTCGTGGAGGGCTTTGTTATAGTTTTCTTGGTTATTAAATTTTATGAGGTAGTAGTCAAAACCTAGGTCTATGAAGGAAATAGTTTCAGATGGTTTCCAAATCGCTTGGAGTTTGCGTTGAAGAAATTGGTAACCAACCCTTTTCCCAAATACCTTAACAATTAGGGCAGTTTTCCAGTTCTTATAGAGTCTTTCTTTGTCCTCAGAAGTTATGGGGATGAAAACGTCTTCTTCTTCTCCTTCCGGAAATGGGAAGTCAGTTTCGTCCATGGTAGTGATATCCATGTTAATGTCGTTTTGAACACATATGTTAGACGTGTTGCTAGAAGAAGGTTTGTTATTAAGAATACTTAAGAAGGATGGTTTTCCTTCATTAATATGTTTTCCAGAAATTATCATACCAGTGTTCATATTAGTGTTAGGGAGGGTGCTTTGTGATGTAGTAGTGTTTTCGACAACAATGGTCTTGGAAGAAAGAGCAGGTGTAACGTTTCCTGTAGGGCTGCAAGGGATGATTTCCATATTTGTATGGTTTCCCTTTTGGTAGTTTTCTAGAGCAAAGGGGGCCATAGATTTGATTTATGGAGGAAGGAGATGGGGATTGTTGAAAGAAGCTATTAGAGAGAAGCTAGAGACTCTCTCTCTAACCCATGATCTACTCCCTCGACAAAATGAATGAATTTGTTTTGAAAATGTCAAAGATGCAATTAGATAGGTCCACCTACCAAGCAATAACATTATCTTCAATAAAGTTGGCCTTACTTAAGGTAATAGATATCGTACTAAAACGTAGATTTTTTATTCTGATACTAAACGTAGATAAATAATTGGGTATTATTACTTTTAGCCCGCGCCAAAAACTATTTACATTCGGTAGTCGAAAAAGTATATGAAATTTGTATAATTTTATTTATATTTTATATAGGATGCATATCTATACAAAAAATATAATGCATTTTTTCAACTATTATTTTTGAGATCGGCTATATAGTATATTTTTCCTAAATAATTCGCTATTAACATGATTTAATTTCCTGCACAACTACAAATGTAGTATGGTAAGCTTATGATAATGAAAATTATGGGCGCAAGTGGATGGGAAAAGAAATAAAGGATCACGTGAAAAAGAAATACTTAGCCGCTTGATTAACTGACAAACTTGTCTGCAAATCATATTTAATTAAGTCTGATAATAGCAAGATGCCTTAGTATCGTAAATAACAGATCTCCAAAGCTTTAGTACAATACAAATATGAATGGGTATGTCCTTTCTCAATTATTTGATCAAGATAGTGTACTTAATCTCGAGCTACCCATTTATTGCGTTTAATCTTTATTGACACCCACCTTTATCCCCTACCAAACTACATATTAGCTCATTTCAGCTTTTAATTAACATTAATAATAATTATATTCCTCCTTTAAATGTTCAATATGAGAATCAAAGCCTTGAGCAACGATAAGTCAGATTCTTACATTTGAACTGTTACAATAATGTCGAGAAATTCTCTGCTTTTTTAAAAATATTTTTTTGTATGGAGTGCCTCGTACTATTGTTCACCTTTTCCTTTTTCTTTTACATAATTATTAGGTAAAAGAAGATCCAGTTAAATTTCTAGTAATTGCAAGGCTGTAAGTTTCAAACTCATGATGCTGCGATTCAAATTAAAATAACTGATCTCAAAACTGTCACAATAGCCTGGTGTTCTTTTTTCCGAAGCTCTTTTTTGTACATGCTACGATCTTTTAAAATGTTGATTTGATTTATATATACTATACTGGTAATAGTGGAATAAAATATTAATGCAATGGTTGAAAAGTTTATTCCATATAAGATATCACATCAAAATTTTGAAATTTAAAATAGACAAATGAATTTAAACTCTTAAAAGCTGTGAAAATTATATAGAATAATATTATTAAATGAATAGTTGCTAACATTTTGAGATGCTATAAAATGTAAAACGATATCATAATCATTGATATTGAAAGAAAAACTATAGTGTAAACGGTATCATATGACAAACAAAGTAGTTTGACTTATTTGTTAGGATCTTGGCCATCAAATTTGGCATGTGTTGAAATAGAAGAGTAACTTTCAATATATATAAAGTAAACGGACATCTTTAAATCATGAGAGGGCTGTCAAAGATTGATGCAGACCACAAAATAATAAAAGGTTTATAATTAAAAGGCCCTACCAAGTACTAATTTAACACGATAAGAGGCAATCCACTTATCCTTTTTGCGTTTTTCCCGTGACAAATCATAATTTGTCAACAAAGGAAAATGATATCACAGAGAAAAAAATTCCATCATTTTCTTTTTCTTTTTCTATTTATGGATCTAGTATCATTTTTATTTTTTACTTTAAAGCCATTGGAGATTAAAATATTCTGTAATTAGCATAGTAAATCTTTTCAGTGAGGCTGTGAGAGTACTGAGATGAGCACTGTTATTTTAGAAAGAAAGATTCTTATGCCATTAATATTTAATTAGAGTTAGCTGGCCATTAAAAGTTAATGGCAGCAGCACAACTTTAACAGCTTCAAAACCTAATTCTTGATTTAACTACTAATCATATTTTATTATTAAGGTATTCCCTTATCATTTATCCCAATGTATTCCTCATATATGTGACATTACTGTGATCATTACGAGATAATGAGACATTATTTCCCTATCTAATATTCCCCATGTCTAATTATCATTTGACCAACTTTTTGTTCAACCCAGAGGGAAATATCAAACAAAAAAAGATTGAAGAATTTTTCTTCTTTTCAGTAATATATTTTAACTAAAAGTGTTTTGACTTGAAGGAGACCATAAAAAGTATAAAACGTGGGTTCGGCATATTCACCACCGTAATGTTGGGGGGGCAGCTGTGGAGATTCTTTTTGGTTTTTTTCGTTTTCGTTTTCAATTTTTACTAAAGATATATTTGCATGTCAAAAATTTAACAAGGTAAGATTAACATAATATTCATATTACAAAAAAACCTGAAAACTCGAAAAACCTAACAAAGTCGAACCAATAACAAACCAATATAATTGGTTTGGTTTGGTTTTGATAAAAATCGAACCAACCCAATCCATGTATACCCCTAATTACAAGCAAGAAATAGGGGGATCAGACAATAGAATGTGGGGAAAGTGTTAGTGGTGAGCCTATCTCTTTACTTTATAATGACTCAAAATAAGATATTTTTCTATTTAAATTTTTAGACGTTAATTTAATTTCACATAAATTTCTAGTAAGATTAAACAGATTCTTAGCAAAAATTTGAATTAAAGTGCGTGTATCAACAATTTTAAGATCTAAAACTGATTTATATCGCATATGCGAATCTTATTCTTCAGGCTATTATGTTCTACTAAGTTTTATTTTATTTTTCTTCTTTCTCTTTTTTTTGGGGTGTCAACTGGTTTAGTGGTTTTTACAAACTTGTTTAAGTTTTATGACCTTACCTTTTTTTTTTTTTTTTTTTTACATAATAAGAGATTATTTTTACACATAAGAGATCTAAAAATGTCATTTTCTTAAATTATAAAAGGGCATAATGGCTTTTCCGTTGCTGATTTTTGTTGCATATTATGAGAAGTCGTTATTTTTACTTTTAACAGAAAATAGCTTTGTTGAATGTACAGAGTTCATTTGAATTGATGTTGTTGGTTTTCATTCTCGACAACACAAAAGAGGTCCCAATTAAACAATTAATATGATCTTTTGGGAGCTCTAAAGGTCACAAAATTAGTCTTTCTAGTGAAGCAAACGAGGATCAAGATTCAAGAACGTACGAGGTTTGATTTCTTCTGCCTAGGTTTGATTAATTACAACGAGGTACATCCTTAAATATAACCAAGTTGTGAATTAATTATAAGCTCATTGATATCCGCTTATTATGTCTTTTGTACTCGTTAAACAAACACTACGCACTACACTATGGATCACTTTAATAAGTATCCTCCATTATTTCTTCTTTAATCTCCGTATTCGGTCTCTCTCGACTTTTTCTTTTAATAATATTTTTAATTCTCTCTTAGATTTTATCAAAACGTAAATCAGATAAACTACGGAAGAAAGTAAGGTGGCAACGGCGCGTGATTTCCTGGATTACTTTCGTGTATTTTTGTCAATGGGATTATCCTCTATATCTATTGATAGTTTTTGTTTTTAATAAAGGTTCTTGACTTCTTGGTATTATTAACTGTGTTTAAGGCAAGGTTTTCATGTAAATTGTGTGGTAAAAGTAACTCTTTTGTCGTTTAGCCTTTGGGTGTTGATATTCACATTGATGCTTCTTTTCTCTACGTCTTCTACCTAAATATCCTCTTTTGAAATGTATAATGCATTTAGGCTGGTAATTCTAGAATTCCCACTAACTTTTTCGAAAAAATACCTTTGGAAAGTAGTTTCAAAAAAGCGTTTTTGGCTTCTTAAATACTTCGCCAAATAGATTATAAGAGGCTGTTGAATTATTTGATTAAAACTAAATACAGTAATAATTATCAATTGATGAAAAGTATTTTCAAGTGAAAAACGGTTAGGCGCCTATTTGAAGCTGGAAATTTAACTTAACCAAATTAAAACTTACCCAAACAACTTTTGAAGCTATCTCAAAGTATGAGAAAACGAGGATACGATGATTCTCCAGATTTTTTGAACTTCAAACTTTGAATTTTATATTATTATTCAACTGATTCTCCAAATTTTTAGGAGTGCAAATGTGAATTTTATATTATTATTCGATCACAGGAGTATCTTTTTTTTTACCTTTACGAGATTTCAAGTATTCTTTCTTTGAGACGTTGAACTACAATCAGAGGCGTATCCAGCTTGTGGGATATGGGTTCACATGAACCCATAATAATGTTATATTTCTTTAAAATTACTTAAATATATGTGTGTGCACCCATGATCAAAGACTTCTATGGTGTAATTGTTATTCGGTGCACCTCTCAAGTGAAACTGGCGGTTCAAATTTCACTCCGAACGGTCTTTATTTTCGACATGGAGTATAAATATATGTGAAAATTATCAAAATTTGAAAAAAAATATAATTGTGAACCTACAATTTCAAAAGTGTGGTGGGTTCATGGAAAGAAACAAAAGTTAAACTCGACAAATGTAAATTCTAGATGCACATCTTTATAATAGTGCATCTTTCCTCCTGAAATCCTGGATCCGCCTCTGCGTACAATCACACATGATACACTATTACACAATATTCTAACCCTATTGTACACGATAGAAATCGGGGCTACCAGATTTTATTCTTTGGTCGAGATAGGAATGTCACGTCAAAGAGCTAGGACGTCGAGTCCGGACCGAGGTAGACATCGATTGTGACCAGAAAGAGGCAGACTTCGAGTGACATCGGAATAGCTTGATAATGGAAAAGGCGAGATATCCGCGATTGGTCGAGGATCGTGGCGTGAATCTCGGAAGGGATCAATCTACAGCGGTTAATTAGATGCTAATATGGTTTCCCACTATAATTAGAAGTATACCTTATTTAGGACTCCTCTATTATATAAAGAGGGATCACATTCATTTGTAAGGATCATCATTGTTCACTGATAAGAATATATACGCTCATTACTTTCCTCCTATTTTACTTATTGTTCATCAGAGTTGCTTTATCATTTACTATCATTACTATCCCACCTCGAGACTACTCCAAGTCAAGGTCGAGACTTGGCTAGCATATTGGTTTGATTTATTTTATTCTCTAATTTATTCATTTATTTTCTTGCTTATCAATTGGTATTGGATGAAATCACATATCCTTAAAACCACAATATAAGTTTAATTGTTATCAGAATTTGAGGGTAAACAGTTTGGCGCCCACCGTGGGACTAAGGATAATAGTGATTGTTCGGTGCTGATTCTGATAACACACATTATTTTACGCTTGTTCTTGTCAAGTATCTTTGCTTTCAGGTTAAAACATGTCAAACTCACAAAACGCACCCACATATGGTGTAGATGGTCTCGGGTTTCACGGGGAAAACGATAATGTAATTCCTCCAGGAGCCGAGGTGCCACAGGCTAATCTCGGGGGAGCACCGGTTGCCAATCCAGTCGATGTTAGTTCCCACGTTGCTTTAAATACGGACCTAGGCGTGGACCCCGAAGGGAGTGTACGCAGAGAAGGCCAAGATGCTACAGGCTCAGCAGGCCGCTATTGCTCAGTTATAAAATCAACATAGAACTCCAAGTTGGGTCGAGCCAGAAATCACTCGCTGTACCGAGCCAGTGCTAGAAAGTCGAATGATAACGAATCGAAGACTGATCCTACAATAATGAAAATGCTCGAGGAGCTCACCAAAAGAATTGAGTCATGAGAGAAGAAAATCGAAGCTTATGGTAAAAAAGTGGAAACATACAACTCCCGAGTTGATCAGAAACCGGGGGCACCACCAATCTTGAAAGGGATGGATTCGAAGAAATTTGTACAAAAGTTGGTCCGTTCGAGTGCAGCTCCGAAACCCATTCCAAAGAAGTTTCATATGTCGGACATACCTAAATACTATGGGACCACCGACCCCAATGAGCATGTCACCTCCTACACGTGTGCCATCAAGGGTAACGATATAGAAAATAATGAGATCGAATCTGTTTTATTGAAGAAGTGGGGAAACCCTATCGAAGGGAGTAATGATTTGGTACCACAATCTACCACCAAATTACATCGACTCATTTTCCATGTTGGCAGACTCTTTCGTAATGGCACTTGCCAAAGCCATAAAGGTTGCGACAAGGAAATCAAACCTTTTCAAAGTAAGCAGAGAGATAATGAAATGTTGAGGGAGTTTGTATCCCGATTTCAAATGGAACGCATGTAGTTGACACCGGTCACAGATGATTAGGCCATTCAATCTTTCACTCAAGGATTGAATAAACGATGATCGATAGCATCACGTCAGCTGAAGCAAAATCTGATCGAATATTCGACTGTAACTTGGATAGATGTACACAATCGGTACCAATCGAAGATCAGGGTCGAGGATGACCAATTAGGAGCTCCTTCCGGTTCAGTGCACCCGAACAGGTCAGCCGTCAAAAGTCAGAGGGAGATGGATGGAGAGTCAAGATTGAACAAAGACCGATATCAACCGTACACCTCAGATCGCAGGAATAGTGGTCCAGGATCCAATCACGCCCGGAACGATTGAAGAAGCGATCGAGGACAGAATTCTCGGGGACTCATGAACAAAAATGGTTTTGACAAGTACGTCGACCCCACAGAGGCACCTCGATTATCGGAGTATAATTTTAGTGTCGATGCGTCAGGCATTGTATCAGTAACTGGAAGAATCAAAGACACCAGATGGCCTAGTCCCAAACAGATCGATCCTTCCCAAAGGAACCCCAATCTGATGTTAAATATCATAGCATGCATAGTCACAGGACCGAGGATTGCATGCAATTGAGAGAGGAGGTAGCCCGTTTATTCAATGAGGGCCACCATCGAGAATTCCTAAGTGATCAAGCCAAGAATCATTTCAGGGAAAAGGACGTTAACAAGAAAGTTAAACAGGAGGAGCCGCAGCATGTAATTCATATGATCGTCGGAAGGGTCGATATTCCACAAGGGCCCGTGTTCAAACGTGCTAAGGTATCAATTACTAGGGAGAAACGGACCCGAGACTATATGCCAGAAGGCACCATATCATTCAACGACGATAAGGCAGAAGAAATTTCTCAGCCTCACAACGACGCTCTGGTAATCTCTATCTTATTAAATAAAGTTCAAGTTAAGAGTGTTTTAGTGGATCCAGGTAGCTCAGCAAATATCATCGGATCGAGGGTCGTGGATCAACTCAGCCTGCAACATCAGATCGTGCCTGCGGCTCGATCTTGAACGCTTTCAATATGGCCAGTGAAACAACTAAAGGGGAGATTATCCTACCGGTGAACGTGGCTGGAACTATCCAAGATACCAAGTTTCATGTGATCGAGGGCGACATGAGGTACAATGCCCTACTCGGGAGGCCTTGGATCCATAATATGAGGGCAGTCCCTTCGACTCTCCACCAAGTAATGAAATTTCCGACGTTGGATGGGGTAAAAACAATGTACGGGTAGCAGCATGCTGCAAAATAAATGTTCGCGGTTGATGAGGCAATACCGATTTTGGCGCTATCAACATCGGAAGGATCAGGCATCAAGGGTAAAAAGGAAGCCAAATAGCAATCACTGCCACCAGCCTCGACCGAATCGGAGAAGTAGGAAATGGAAGAGGAAGATTTTTTGACCCCTCGAACTTTTATTGTTCCCGAAGATTCCGACGCCACCAAATCAACGGTCGAAGATCTAGAACAGGTTATATTGATCGAGAACCTGCCCGAGCGAAAGGTATACCTGGGAACGGGGTTAACCCCCGAACTTAGGACAAAGCTTATTCATTTTCCTATTGATAACATAGATTGTTTTTCTTGGTCCCACTTAGACATGACAGGGATCCTGCCGGAAATAACAACGCATCGACTAAGCGTGGACCCAAAGTTCAGACCGGTGAAGCAAAAGAGAAGACCCCAGTCCAAGGTAAAGCATGTATTCATAAAGGACGAGATAATTAAACTTCTCAAAATAGGGTCCATTCGAGAAGTGAAGTATCCCGAATGGTTAGCCAATGTAGTCATGGTTCCTAAAAAAGGGAATAAACTTAAGATGTGTATAGATTATAAGGATTTAAACAAGGCATGTCCCAAAGACTCTTTTCCATTGCCAAATATCGATCGCATGATCGACGCTACGGCCGGCCACGAGATCCTTAGTTTTCTCGATGCCTATTCCGCGTACAATCAAATTTAAATGAACGCGGAGGACCAAGAAAAGACTTCATTTATCACCAAGTACGGAACATATTGTTATAATGTAATGCCCTTCGGGCTAAAAAATGCAGGAGCTACCTACCAACGCCTATTAAATAAAATGTTCGAAGAACAGATAGGTAAGTCAGTGAAAGTATATATTTATGACATGCTGGTTACATCCCTGCACGCAGAGGACCATTTGACACATTTGCAGGAGACATTCAAGATACTAAGAAAATACAACATGAAGCTCAACCCCGAAAAATGTGCTTTCGGGGTTGGTTCGGGCAAGTTCCTTGGCTTCATGGTGTCGAATCGAGGGATCGAGATCAACCCCGACAAAATCAAGGCAATCGAAGACATCACGTCGTAAACAGCATTAAAGCCATGCAAAGGCTGACAGGGTAGATAGCTGCCTTAGGCCGATTCATCTCGAGATCGTCGGATCGGAGTCATAGATTCTTCTCTCTACTAAAAAAAAGAACGATATCTCCTGGACCCTGGAATGCCAACAGGCGTTAGAGGAATTGAAGCGATACTTCTCGAGCCCACCATTCCTTCACACTCTAAAGGCGGATGAAAAACTCTACTTGTACTTGGCAGTCTCAGAGATTGCGGTAAGCGGTGTCCTGGTTCGAGAAGAGCAAGGTACATAATTTTTGGTTCATTATGTAAGTCGAACTCTAGGAGAAGCAAAAACTAGATATCCACACTTAGAGAAATTGGCACTTGCACTGATAAGTGCCTCTAGGAAGCTAAAACCGTATTTTCAATGTCACCCCATATGTGTTTTAACCACTTACCCGCTTCGTAATGTTTTGCATAAGCCCAAAATGTTGGGTTGATTGGCCAAATGGGCCATCGAACTCAGTGGGGTATGATATCGAATATCAACCCCGAAGGGCCATCAAGTCCCAAATTTTAGCAGACTTTGTGACCGATCTCATGCCAACCCTCGTACCCGAAGTCGAGAAGGAACTCTTGTTAAAATCGGGTACATCATCGGGGGTGTGGACCCTTTTCGTAGACGGTGCTTCAAATGTGAAGGGGTCCGGGCTAGGCATCATTTTAAGGCCACCACAGGTAATATGATTAGACAATCTATCAAAACCCCTAAGTTGAATAACAATGAGGCCGAGTATGAGGCCATGATTGTAGGTCTCGAGCCTGCTAAAAGTCTAGGTGCTGAGGTCATCGAGGCCAAGTGTGATTCCCAGCTCGTGGTTAACCAGGTCAACAAAACCATTGAAGTCCGAGAAGACCGAGGTACTTGGATAAATTGCAGGTAACCTTACACCGGTCTAAAGGATGGACCCTACAGCATGTACCTCGAGAACAGAATGGCGAGGCCGACACCCTTGCAAACTTAGAGTCATCAGTCGAAGATGATGAAATTGGCTCGGGGACTGTCGTCCAACTCTCGAGATCCGTGGTCGAAGAAGGTCACACTGAGATAAACCCTAAAAGCCTAACTAGGGATTGGAGGAATAAAGACATCGATTAGAAGTATGTTTGGGACCAGGGGACACCGATTATGTTCAACGAGAAGTCCATGAAGGTACTTGTGAGAACCACTCCGGTGCCGAATAACTAGTTCATAAATCATCAGAGTAGGATACTACTGGGATAGTATGGAAAAAGACGCTAAGGAGTTTGTTCGAAAATGTGATAAATGCCAAAGTTATACGCCAATGATCTATCAGTCCGGGGAACAACTTCATTCGGTCATATCCCCATGGCCATTCATGAAATGGGGGATGGATATCGTCGGCCCTCTGCCATCGGCTCCAGGAAAAGCTAAATTCATTTTGTTTATGACTGACTACTTCTCTAAATGGGTGGAAGTGCAAGCCTTAGAGAAAGTCATGGAAAAAGAAGTTATAGACTTCATCTGGGATCACATCGTATGCCGATTCGAGATACCTGCCGAAATCGTATGCGACAACAGAAAGCAATTCATCGGTAGCAAGGTAACGAGGTTTCTCGAAGAAAGTAAAATAAAAAGGATCTTATTGACACCGTATCATCCAAGTGGAAACGGGCAGGCCGAGTCAACGAACAAAACTATCATTCAGAATCTAAAGAAGAGGTTGAACGATGCCAAGGGAAATGGAGAGAAATTCTACCCGAGGTCTTTTGGGCATTTCGAACAACATCAAAGTCCAGTACGGGGGCAACCCTATTCTCCTTAGTATATGGCTCCGTGGTCTTGATTCCGGTCGAAGTCGGGGAACCTAGCGCTAGATTTCGACATGCAACGGAAAAATCAAATCACGAGGCTATGAATACTAGCCTCGAACTATTGGATGAAAAACGAGAAGCTGCACTCGTTCGGATGGCTGCGCAAAAACAAAGAATCGAGAGATATTATAATAGAAGAATCAACCTTCGCCACTTCTGAATCGGGCACATAGTTTTGAGGAAAGTCACCCTCAATACTCGAGACCCGAACGAAGGGAAGCTAGGCCCAAATTCGGAGGGACCATATCGGGTCCTTGGTGTCATCGGAAAGGGGTCTTACAAACTTGGCACAATGGAGGGCGAACAATTGCCAAACAATTAGAATATATCACTCCTCAAATGATATTACTACTAAGGTATGACTTTCTCCCTTTCCATTTGGATTTGATACTAACTTATTGCAGGTGTTCGATCGAAGACGCCGGGAAGCTCTTCAACACGAGGACCTTAGGTTTTAAAGCACGCGTTGCACTCTTTTTCCCTTAGATCGGTTTTTATCCCAAATGGATTTTTTCGGCGAGGTTTTTAACGAGGCAACAATTATATGTGCTACTTGGGGACAATTCAACAGTATCCGAGGCTTCTTTACTTTAAACCTCGAATACTAGGGGCATCACCCTCGGAGGATTTATTTTCAAGGGAAAATACTTCATGTCAAAAGGGCCTCGATAGGGAAACTTTGTGATGGGCCAAACGGTCGAACGAACCATGTCCATGTAGATTAATCGATCCCCAGTGGCAAAACATGTATGCTTGTATAAATTATTCAAAGAAACATTTTTCCTTATCAAATATCTTGTGCCTAGAAGAAAATTTTCTATTATACAAGCTCCATGCTTATAAGTTTTGTGAAAAATAGCTCAAGGGCCAAGTGCAACTATACCTCGAATGGTAAATGACTTAAGGGCCAAATGTAAATACATCTCGAATGATCGACCCCCCTACTCAGGGACTACCGTCAAAAGTCAACATGTTCGAATTACCCAAAGACCTTAAAGAGGCACCCCTCGATTTATAGGCAAAGCCTATCATTCTCGGGACTTCGAATAAATTCAAAGTATTATTGGGAAACTAAGACCAAGAGTCACACCCAAAGGCTACGGCCAAACTAACGCGGCTCGGAGACGTCCGAACCCCGCAATAAAAATAGGCCTTTGAATTCTCTAAAAACCGGTTAAAAAAGGCTACCATCGGCAACATAATCAAAAGGTTTTGATAAAATCAGCCCTCGAAAAACCTTAAGAGGTATCGAATTATCCAAATACAAACTTGTGCTAAGGCACAAAAAAAAACAAAGGGGTTTCGATGAGCAACCCAATGGGTACAAAAAATACATGCTAAGGCATAAGAAAGTTTTACTAAGTCTTTGAGCCAAAAGAGGGGAAAAAATAGCCATCATTTAAAGGCCATATCGGCCCAAATCAAAGAGCCTAAGGACCAACACACTTTGAGTCCAAGAACACGTTCTCACTCTATTCAAATCTAAGGGTCCCACTCTCTTGAATATGAAGAAGAACCTACTCGACTACAGATCAAGGTTCGTTATCATTCAAATAAACCTAAGGGTACTTTTATTCCAAATTCAGGTTTCACTCGAAACTGACTATAAAAGCAGTATTATTATGGCTTCGGTCAAGTCATTTAAAACCAAAGTCTCGAACATATTATTTAAAGCATAAAAATATACTAAAATTTTACAAGTCACGAAACATGATCGAAGACAAAATTTTAGAAGGCATTCGAAGAAAAATTTCTTTATATATATGGACAAAAATATGTACAAGAGACCAACAAGGGCCTTACACAAAATTTCAAAAAGAAGGAAAAAATTCTAAATGCCTAAACTTCCCCGGGAGCTTCATCTCCATCTTCTCCGCTCTCGGATCCGCTTACACTCCCGTAATCATCATCATCAGAGAGCAAAGCTTCGGCCTCGGCTTCCAGTGCTTTTGCATTCTCAATATAGACCGTGAGGTTAAATCCAGCATGAACCTCCTCGAGAGTCTCCCTCCGAGACTGACATTTGGTATGCTCTAATCGAACCTAAGCGGCATCAGAAATTGTCACACCTCCTTTTTTACACCCCGAGGGGTATATAAGGGAGTTTTTCTAACTTAAGTGACATTATTCGAAATGGAATTATTAATTTATCCGAGACGCCACTTGGGATAATTTATTTGGTGTCCCAAGTCAATAGTTTATTTTAAATCTCAAATCAAGGAAATTTCGACTTTCCTTTTGAAGTCTGCGAACCAGAAATTCTGAATAAGGAATTCTGTTAACCCGAGGGAAGGTGTTAGGCACCCCCGGATTCCATAGTTCTAGCACGGTCGCTTAAATTATTACAATTGGCCTATTATCTGATTTTAATAGATGTTTTAGCCTATGGTATATTTTTAACTTATTAACCGCTTTTAAATTATTTTTAGGAAGATTCAACGTTATTTAAAACACGTCTTAAACCAGGTCACATGAAATGCATCCGCGGTCCATGACACGTTTTATCTAACGTTGTTGAGATTTGGATTTGGGTCACATGAAATGTACACCCGAGTTTAAGGAAATTCAATTAAATTATGCGCCTAAAGCAACTACGCACTTTCAAGTTTGCGAGGGCCATGGAAAATTTAACTAAATGGCACGTCTCAATTTCTAAGGATTAAAATTAATTAAATGAGGGCCGTGAGTTTTGAGATTTTATTTGGCACGGCACGCCTCAAATTATTCTAACCAAAGGATTTCTAAGTTTAGTTTTGAGGGCCATAGCTATTGGTGTTAATATGGCACACCTCAACTAATTAACGGAATCTAATTAATTAACACTAAAAGAGTTGGGATTTTTATTTTTTAAAACCCAACGTTCATACTAACTTAAAGAAAGAGCTTTACATTAAATATGAAAACAGATCTGATTATTTAACAAAATGACTTATGCCATTAAACAACGATTAAATGAGAAGTTAAAGAAGGCAGGCCCAAGCGTAATGAGGCCTGCAATTCTATTCCAGGTGGCCTCAAAGTCTATGGCCCAAGTCTTTTGAGATCTAAGGACCAGGAAGGCTGGACTCGAGATCGAGTCACCAGGGCAAACAAAAGCATTAGAATATCAGGGGTATCAACATGGACCCAAAATGGCTTTCAACAATACACAACTATTTGGAAATCATGCTCAAATCAATCTTCAGCAAACTCAAAAGACAAATGTGCGAGATTTCAAATATAATTGAACTTCTTTTCAATACATATAATGGCAAATCAAAACTCATGAGCTTTGTTGAGTACACAGTTCTGAATTTAAGCTCAAGCATGCTTATAAATGACCAGGAGCAATTCTGCATAGGGTTAGACCCTTTAAGTAATCCACCAGACCATTTTTCTCATTCAAAATGACTATAAGCTAACTACTAACTTGGAAGCCATTCAATTAACAATTCATGAAGTAAAGTACTACATGGTTTTCCAAATAGCAGAATACAACACTAGAGAAACTCCAACTTGAAAATTTCTGGTTTCAAACCTTAGGAACATCAACTTAAACAAATTCAAACAAATTCCCACAACAGCATCGGTTTCAACAGGCCAAAACAGATCTGAAACATGCTTAACTCTACTGAAATTTCTACTGCACTGATTCTCTACCACCCACACATATGATCAGAAACTTCAACTCATTTAAACTAAGCAAATGGAAGGAAGCATTTGTCCAACACTATAACAGAGTTTAAAACTACAATAGACAAGAACTAAATAGCTTATATGAGCACATGCAGATTGATCTTCAAACACAAACGAGCTTATTTGCATTTTTCAACAAAACTCCATATTTTCCATACACAAAATCACATTTACAACTTCACTTGCCATTCAATGGTTCAGAAGAAATACCTGGAATTAAAAAGGAAAACAAAAGAAGTGAAGAATCAGCAAACAGCAGCAGCAGAAATCAGCTTAGAACCAGCAATGAAACAGTATCCTAACAGCAGCTCAAACCCGACTTTAAAACCCAAAACTCAAGCCATTTTTACCCAGGTGCAGGATATTTGAAACTTTCAGAAGTTCTAGCTAACCAATGAAATCAGAGAACACAAAAACAAGCAGAATTTGGGTAGCTTTCCAAAAAAATGCAGGGATTTCAATGTTATTTTTCAAAGCTTTTTAAGTCCAGCCGTTTTCAACTTTTTCAGAATTTTTAGTCTCTAAGTTCTGACATGTGAGTGAAGAAAGGATGCCTTTATAGGCAAGCGTTAGAGCAGCAGAAATGAGTTATAGTTTTGCTTTTTAATCCTTTTGCCATTTTCGTTTTTGATGTTATACCCTTATTTTAAAATCAGTATTTCAACATCAGACCCAATCCCACCTTCTAGGTAGCTTCCTAAGTTAGTTACAAGAGATTCCCTAACCTAGAATTCCTAAACTAACCCTTAAGATCCCTGTTTTTACCCCTGAAACCTCATGGGTCAAGCTGACCCAATGATTCAGCCCAAACCTGGGCTTGCAAGACCCGGATTGAATCCTTTTCTTGGGCTTCTAATTTCAGAATCCAAGTTCAATCAGCAATCAAAAATTACTGGACTAACGACTTACAGAGTCATAAAGACTCATAAGTTCTTGGGCTCAAAGAAAAAATAGAAAAAAACAAAATTTGAACAAAAATCTAACACAGAACAAAATCATGCTAATTAAAATAGACTTAATACTAACATGTATACAAAATGATTTTGACGAACTAGAAACACAAGAAAGAATCAAGAAGAAGAGAAGGAAGTAGAAGATAATGAGATATAAAAAATAAAAAAATGAAGAAAAGATAAACAAAAGAAAAGGAAAAATACCTAAGATGGATGTGACAGTAAAGAATTGAAACGAATCTTCAGACCTTCAAATTTAGGCCGAGTTTGACATTAATCGTGTGTTCTTGTCAAGGACACACGAATAAAATCCAACTAGACCCCAATCTTTCACTCAAATCTCGATTTTGGGGGTTTTGAGATTTTAGGTTTCAAAACTTCGATTTAAGATTCGAAAGATTCCTGAGGGATCTGGGAAAAATAGTTAGGGATTTGGAGAGAGGAAGTCATGGGGGTGTTGTGGTATCAATTTGGGGTCGGTTGGAGGTGGCGGCGCCGGCTACAATGGCGGAGAAATTCAGGGCGGCGCTAGGGTTTAGTTCGGTCGCTGAAGAAGGTGAAATGAGGAGTGAAAGAGACGAGTTAGGGGGGGTAGGGGGCCTTAAGACAGTTATATAGTAAAAAGGACCTCGGTTTCGGACCGTTCGATCAAATGAGATCGACGATCCTGATCAAGGGCAACTGAAAAGGGGTCATTTGGTTCCTGTGTGGGGCAGACCGGGTAAGGGAATGGGTTAGGGCCGGTTTGAGCGGGTATTTGAGGGTAAAATGATTGGGCTTGGGAGAATTTAAATGAAATGGCCCAAAATCGAATTCTCTTATTTATTTATTTTTGTTTCTTTTCTTTTCTTTTCTTTTTTAATTTTTAAATTCTTTTCCCTTTTTCAAATTAAAAATAAAAAGCTAAATTAATTCTAAAAACCCAAATTATCCTACCAAATTAAGTTAATTACTAAAAATAATATTTACAATAATTAATTAACTCCTAATTTAAAAAAAAAACTACAAAATTCGAAGCTAAAAATTAAAAATACAAAAATGAGTATTTTTTGTGATTTTTCCATTTTTGTAAAACAAACTAATTTACTAATTAATCTAAAAAATGTTAAATTAAGTCCTAAATGCAAATGCAATGTATTTTTGTATTTTTATGAATTAACTAGAATTAAACATGCACAAAAAAATGCAAATAATAAAAAAATTCTACAATAACTCCTAAAATAAATCATTAAAAGAAAAATCTAATTTCTGGGAATTCTGTAGGAGTAATTCCTGTGAGGCAAAAATCACTTGCTCACAGCTGCCCCTCTTTGCTCGGGGATACGAAGGGTTTTCGGGCAAAGATAAAATGAGCAATTACGAGGGATTTTTGCCTATCTGAATCTCCATGAGAAGCATTTTTGAAAAAGAGTCTGACCGAACCTTGCTTCAAAGGTTGCCTACATAT
This sequence comes from Nicotiana attenuata, assembly GCF_001879085.1. Taxonomy (NCBI): domain Eukaryota; kingdom Viridiplantae; phylum Streptophyta; class Magnoliopsida; order Solanales; family Solanaceae; genus Nicotiana; species Nicotiana attenuata. Next base: position 88,627 of record NW_017672580.1, read on the forward strand.
CCTCGGCTATAAAGGAATCAGGTCAGTGTAGTTCTGGAAGTTTTGGTAGCTGGGACTACCGGGAAGCTGTGATTTCACTGTTGCTGCTGCTGCTAGTGCTTGCTGAACTCCTTATTACACCAAAATGAAAAGTAGAAAGCTAAACTAACTAAGCCTATCAACTATGAGTTACAAGATTCCTATCTATAAATCTTTTGAAGCTTGATCTTGAGTCTTAGCTGGTTCTTGTTGTAGACTCCGACCTGAATCTTGATGCTCATCGGTTGTAAGTGCTGGTTCTTTCTTCAGCTTTGGATCAAGGCGGGACATGCGAAGTCTGTGATTTCAATCATATATTGGGCAGTCCGCGTCTTTCTCTACTTCAGCACTCTGAGTTCACTTCTTTTTGTTCTTTTCTCTTCTTTTTTTTTATTTTGGATCGAGACTCATTCTTTTGGTCATCTCGAACCCTGTGCCTCGAGGTCAAACCCGCTCAGACACCAAAACAAACAAAACGAACGATATTTTTCTGCCCCAGTTTTAACTAGGTAAATTTCGTGATTTATTTGTAACTAAGATCTAAAACTTTTTTTTTGAAGGCGATAAAATAAGGATTGTATGTCTTTAAAAGGAAAAAGCGACTAGGGAATGGAGGTCCTATGTCTAAAATCTCAACTGGGGAATGGAGGCGCTATGTTGGCAAAAGGCGACTAGGGAATGGAAGCCCTATGTCTAAAAATCTCAACTAGGGAATGGAGGCCCTATGTTGGCAAAAGGCGACTAGGGAATGGAGGCCCTATGTCTAAAAATCTCAACTAGGGAATGGAGGCCCTATGTTGGCAAAAGGCGACTAGGGAATGGAGGCCCTATGTCTAAAAATCTCAACTAGGGAATTTGGGAATGGAGGCCCTATGTCTAAAAAAATTTCAACTAGGGAATGGAGGCCCTATGTTGGCAAAAGGCGACTAGGGAATGGAGGCCCTATGTCTAAACAGCTCAACTAGGGAATGGAGGCCCTATGTTGGCAAAAGGCGACTAGGTAATGGAGGCCCTATGTCTAAAAAAAATCTCAACTAGGGAATGGAGGCCCTATGTTGGCAAAAGGCGACTAGGGAATGGAGGCCCTATGTCTAAAAATCTCAACTTGAAAATGGAGGCCCTATATTGGAAAAAAACTATGGAATGGAGGCCCTATGTCTAAAATCTCAACTAGGGAATGGAGGCCCTATGTTGGCAAAAGGCCACTAGGGAATGGAGGCCCTATGTCTAAAAATCTCAACTAGGGATTGGAGGCCCTATGTCTAAAAATCTCAACTAGGGAATGAAGGCCCTATGTTGGAAAAAGGCGACTAGGGAATGGAGGCCCTATGTCTAAAATCTCAACTAGGGATTGGAGCCCTATGCTTGCAAAAGGCGACTAGGGAATAGAGGCCCTGTGTCTAAAATCTCAACTAGGGATTGGATCCCTATGTTGGCAAAAGGCAACTAGGGAATGGAGGCCCTATGTCTAAAAATCTCAACTAGGGAATGAAGGCCCTATGTTGGCAAATAAGCGACTAGGGAATGGAGGCCCTATGTCTAAAATCTCAACTAGCGATTGGAGCCCTATGTTTGCAAAAGGCGACTAGGGAATGGAGGCCCTGTGTCTAAAATCTCAACTAGGGATTGGATCCCTATGTTGGCAAAAGGCGACTAGGGAATGGAGGCCCTATGTCTAAAAATCTCAACTAGGGAATGAAGGCCCTATGTTGGCAAATAGGCGACTAGGGAATGGAGGCCCTATGTCTAAAATCTCAACTACGGAATGGAGACCCTATGTCTAAAAATCTTAACTAGGGATTGGAGCCCTATGTTTGCAAAAGGCGACTAGGGAATGGAGGCCCTATGTCTAAAATATCTACTAGGGAATGGAGGCCCTATGTCTAAAAATCTCAACTAGGGATCGGAGCCCTATGTTGGCAAAAGGCGACTAGGGAATGGAGGCCCTATGTCCAAAAATCTCAACTCAGGGATTGGAGCCCTAATGTTGGCAAAAAGGCGACTAGGGAATGGAGGCCCTATGTCTAAAAATCTCAACTAGGGAATGGAGGCCCTATGTTGGCAAAAGGCGACTAGGGAATAGAGGCCCTATGTCTAAAAATCTCAACTAGGGATTAAAGACCTAAGTTGGTAAAAAAAAGCGACTAGGGAATGGAGGCCCTATGTCTAAAAACTCAACTAGGGATTGGGGCCCTATGTTGGAAAAGCGTAAAAGTAGAGATTGGGGTCCTAAGCTACCATTTTTTGGAATTTTCTTCTTATCTTTTTTTTTTCCTTTTCAATTTCCTTTTTTTATATATTTCACGAAATGAGTAAATACAGGAAAACTTGGAGGGGACTTCCCTTTGTATGGATTGTTGGTGCAAAGCTGTTTCTAGCACTTGCGCACTTCTTTTCCTTTTTGGTTGCACCTGCTTCTTGCACGGTTGCTTTGGATTGCACCTGTTTCAAATTTTCAAACAAAGAACAATTGTTAGTTTGAAACGGTGGTTGGTTTTGTGGCCTTGATTGTCTCAATCGCTTGATCTCAGCCCAGCTTCTTTGATGAAGATCTCAGTTGTAACTGCTTGTTTCCTGGGGACCAATTTCATTTCAAGCCCTAAGAACCTCTGGTTTTTTTCTTCAGATTTTGCCCTGACGGTTGGTTGGTGGAACTCAACCTTTTCAACTTATTTTGCCTTCGTAGGCCTTTCTTTTCTGGCTTCTTTCTTCCAACTTCAATTTCAGAGCATTTGGGGTACCTTGGCTCCTTCAACTTTTGTCGAGGCGGTTAGCCACGTGGGACTCAACCTTTTCAACTTCAATTGACTTTATTGGCGCTTTAATTTGATTTTCTCCTTCCAAGAGTTTTGATTTCGAAGCATCGGCCGCCATGGCTAGTCGGGGTCGACTTGATGCCCGTGACGAGGCTGGGTGCCTTTATGCACATTAACTCGCGCCAAATGAGAACCCTGTAAATCAGTCTTGCCATCCTTTCTTTGTCTTAGTTTCGGAACAGTGTTAGACCGAAAGGGATTCAAAGAAAACAAACAATGGAATGGAGAATGAGTTTAAAACAAGAAGTGTCCCTTTCGGGGAAAGGAAAGAAGGACTTATCTGGAGTACATGCGGACTTCAATGAACATGAAATGCCTTTTGGACTGGATACCTGATCTGTGTAAACCGTCCGACTCTCAGAAATTCATCACAAATTTGCCTTGAAACCGAGAACCTTGCTAGGACTCTATCGATGCTGATGGTTGTGAGGATCCTCTTTTCGATCAGGGACGCCCTTTGCGGGTTTTCACGAGCTGACCTCTCTCATTTATCTTCTCACCATCGCCTTATAGTGCTCTTTGCGAGTTTTCACTAACAAGACTCTCTCATTTCAATTTCTCTGCTTACCGTCGCCTCACGGTGCCCATGTGGGTTTTCACCAATAAGACTCTCTCATTTTATTTCTCTCATTTTGTTGTATTAGATCCGAATAACTCTATCCTCCCATTTTGAACCTCTTTGTCGATTGATCAGAAGGACTTGAACAAGGTTTGGGGTAAAAAGAATTTGGATTGAATTACAACTTTGGAACCTTTCGAGCGAAACCATCGCCGGACCATTATAACATCTGCCCCAGTTTCACTTTCAAGGGGACTTTGGAGTTTTATTTTGGTGTGACTGAAACCCAGAGAGAGGCTACCTACGTATTCTTTCGGAATCAAGTCGAACGTAGTTCAGGAAAATTTTGTTTTTGATTTTCTTTTATTTTCTATTTTGTTTTCTTTTCTTTTCTCTTTCTTTTTCCTTTCTTTTCTTTGTTCCTCTCTTTTTCATTTTTCTTTTTTTCATTTTCTTTGTATTTTCTTCCTTTTTTTTGTATTTTTCTTTTTCTTCTCTTTTTTTTCATTTTTTCAATCATTTTTTTAACACTCTTAGGTTCCAAAGAGGGTAATCAAAGAAAGGTAACCAGCTCAAAGGGTTGGCAAGGGTTGATAGTGTTTGGGTAGCGAGAAAGAAAGCCTTCTTCATCCCAACCAGAGAATATTTATGTTATATAAAGGATCCAACATAGTACCTTTTGACTGCATTTGCATTGCCATTTGTTTTCGGGACATTTCCTCAATGTATCTCAAATACAACGTGCTCTTTTGGCAGTACTCTTGTTGCAATGTATGAACCTTTCCAATTTGGAGCCAATTTTCCTTTAGCTATTCCAATTCTTTGTTTTATTTCCTCAAACTTATCTTCATTGCGATCTAATCCTTGAATCGTTATTTCGAGGTCTGACGGCTTTCAGGATCTAGGCATGAAGTCCGCAAGCATGTCATGTTATTGAAATCTGTATTTAACAGAACTGAAAAGAGAATAAGAAAATGACAAGATTAAGAAAAGAGACATTCCTAGACAATGAAATATTAATTTCATTTGATTTTTTTTTTGATTTTTTGATTTTTGATGATTTTTTTTTAGTTTTTGACGATATAAGGGTTTACATTGGAAAGTAAGACAACAAAGTAAAACATCCGGATCACACCCTGAGATAATTCGGACGCAGAAAGGATAGCAAGATTGGCTACCGAAACTCCCGTCTGATGGGGAACTTTCATGATTGGCGACCATTTTTTAGCTTTTCTTCTGTCTCGGCAATGGCTGCAATGGCCTTCAGTGCCGGATCAAGTTCCTCATCTTCACAAATCATTCCGACTATTGGCCCGCTATTGTGGGCAAGCAACATATTGTTCATCACATCAGGAGCTTCTTCATCCCGAAAAACGATTCTTTCAGTTTCAATCAAATCCTCAACTGCCCTTTTGAGGGTCCAACAGTCCTCTGTACTGTGTCCCACTGCTCCAGAGTGGTATTCAGATATAGCATCAGCTCGGTGCGAGGGGGACTCGGGGTTCGGCCGGTTCGGGGCCACTGGCTGCAATAGATTTAGCCTGATTAGCTCTTGGAACAAGTTTGAATACGATTCACCAATAGGGGTGAAGTGATTCTTTCTGAAAGGCTCTCTTGGGCGAGGATTGTATTAGGAATCATTTGGTTGAGGATTATATGGAGCTTGGTAAGGATGGGCATTTCTGGGAGGTGGAGCTTAGTTTTGTGTATGATGTTGTGGCTGCGTGTAAGATTGCGCGCTCATCACCGCATAGGGAGGTGGTGCCACGGCATAAGCATCATCTTGAAGGGGATAAGAGTGTGGTGGGACCATAGGAGGCACATGTGACTGGTTGAATGACCTGCGGGCCCCCCTCGAGCTTGACACCATCATGACTCCCTGTTCAAACCCATTTCTGTTCATTAAACCCTCCAAACCATTTTGAGCAGCCTGTGATGTGGCCTTAAAGGCAGCATGACTCAAGATTCGGCCCGTTTTTTAAACTGTTTTCAACCATTTCTCCAATTTTGATAGCCTCAGCAAATGGCTTACCCACAGCAGACATCATATTTTGGAAGTAGTCAGCCTCTTGGGCCTACAGAAAAACCGCGACCATTTCAATTTCGTCCATTGGAGGCTTTACCCTGGCAGCTTGCTCACGCCATTTGACAGCATATTCGCGGAAGCTTTCCGCGGTTTTCTTTTTCAATTTGGACAAAGTGTTCCTATCAGGAGCGATGTCCACATTATACTGGAACTGGCGGGCAAAATCTCGAGCTATGTCATCCCACACGTGCCAATGAGTAATTTCTTGATCTGTATACCACTCAGAAGCGATTCCGGTGAGTCTTTCCCCAAAATAGGCCATTAGCAACTCCTCTTTTCCACCAGCACCCCTCAACTGGTTACAGTAAAGTTTCAGATGAGCAACCGGGTCTCCGTGCCCGTTGTACTTTTCAAATTTTGGCATCTTGAAGCCAGCTGGCAAGTGGACATGGGGAAACATAGAGAGGTCAGAGTATGAGACACTCTTTTGGCCACTCAGACCTTGCATGTTTTTCAGGCTTTGTTCCAGGCTCTTCATCTTCCTAGCAATTTCCTCTTGCTCGGGATTTTTAACAACCTTTTCTTGCTCCACTGAGAGATCACACTGCGGAAGTTGAGTGAAAGAGCACGGGGTCACACATGTTATATCTGATTGAAGTTGTGGACCCTGAAAGGTGAACATTGGAGGCGGTGCCCTCGGAGCCGGTGCCTGGGGGCGAACCACAGAAGGCATGTCAAGATCATAGGAGGACATTGGAGGGTGCCCGCATGGGATGAGCGGGTTGGGCACAGAGGCATTGGTAACCTCACCTGACCTGGGGATCAATTCAGGGAACCCAGGGATTGCACTTGGCGGTTCCCTACCATTAGACCAAGCGTTCCACATTTCCCATATGCGGAGATGCAACATCTTATTCTCTTCAACAGCTGCTGATTCTAGCTGTAGAATAGCCGATGCCGGGCTATCCTCAGGACCTATGATTGGTAAATTGCTTGCGGAGGCATCTGTGCCTTTGGATCTTGTGAAGGAGGGAAGGCTAGACTGCCAACAAAACCAACCACCAAAACCTGGCTAGTTTGCATATCCAACAACCTTGTTAGTTTTGAAACATTTAACATATAGGAAATCGCACGTTGGGATACAATGCACCTAACAGTTAAACGCTTCTACCATGTGTTTGAACGGTTGCATGTTTCATCCCGGCCTCAACTAACTCTTTCAGTATGGACCTCTTTTCTTCATTTTGTTTCTCTCTAATCACTCTTGATTTTTGTTTTGTTTTTTCCGCTCTTTTTTGGCACTCTCTTTTTCTCTTTCTGTTTGTCACTCTTTTATTTCCCGCCGCTCCTTTTTTTTTCCTTTTTTCCACTCTTTTTCTTTCTTTTTTTTAACTTTTCTCTGTTTTTCTTTCAAATTATTTTTCACTCAGATTTATTTTATAGCTATGATCGAATCCGATGGGGATTGTCTACGTATCATGACGCCGCATGAATCAGATCTCGCGTAGTTCGGGATGATTGGGAATGGAGTAAGTAAACTAACTCTTTTTTTTTTACTTTTAAAAAACTCAGACCATGAAAGTTTTAATCAAAAGAAAAACATATTTGATTATTTGATTTTTTTCTTTTCGAATTCTCTAAAAAATGCTTTAAAAGAAGGAAGGGAATTTTTTTTGGATTTTTGATTTTGATTTTGATTATTTTTTGAAAGAAAGACTTCTAAATATTCCTTTTCTTTTGATTGGAACTTTAGGAATTTCTAAATTAAAAGCAAAATCTTTTTGTTTGAATTTTCATTTGTTTTCTCTTATTCTAAAGAAGAAAGAAAATATTTTTTTTTTGGGATTTTGGATGTTGCCTCTTAATTTTCAAAAGAGGGACTTTTAAGAAAAATATTTTGAATTTCTGAACTTTTTATTTATTTACAAAAGTATTTCTAAAGAAAAGAAAAATATTTTTGGACTTCAATTTTTTTTGTTGACATTTACGAAAGAAAAACTTTTAAAGAAGGAAAAAAAATATTTCCCTTTTTTTAGATTCTTCTTTTTTTTGGTTTTATTTTAAAAATTTTTTGGACTAATACTTCAAAACAAAGGAAACCCGCATTTCGGATTTCTATTCTTTTTTATTTTTCTTTTTATTTCTTTTTCCATATGAAAGACTTCAGAAAGAAGGAAACTATTTTTGAGTTTAAAAACTTTTTTTTTTGAATTTTCTAAGGAAAGATTTCTAAAGAAGGAACTAAAAGAAAATATTTTTGGATTTTTGAAAATTAGGGTCGGAACCGATGAGGTTTGCCGACTATCTCATATCCGGTGAGAATCAGACCCGCGTAGTTCGGTCAGTTTTGACATAATAAAAACAATACCAAATATTTTTTAAAACAAATTTTCTTTCTTTTTTTTTTCAAAATTTTGGCAGAGTTTCGGTACTTTTGGACATCGGGTTTTTTTCAGAACGGGTAATTATCTCTCTAGCCCTCCAATTGATTTTTCTTTTTCCCAACTTTTCTCCTATTATTCATAAGCCAGTCAACATGCAAATCCGAAGCAAATAAATGCACAGGTAGCAAGTAGAATGCATCAGGACGGTCTTTTCATTTCGGGTACACCTGTCCTAGACGGAGCCAACCCCTATTTTGAGTCCCCTAAGTCAAATGCACGTGATGCAAACAAGCGTTCCTACTAGGGATCCGGCATGAGGTTTTGTTATACTAGGTTTAAACCCTAGGTGTATTGTTCTAGACCTGGCTTACCCGAGCGGACAGCTCGAGCCGGGGGGGGAGGGTAGGGGGCAGCGTACCAGTAATACAGAAGCTTCACGGGCTTTGCAACTTGTTCGAACCTCGTTCTAAAATTGGGATATGAATCTAACAGAAAAGAAGTTACGCGAAGTGCACACTTCCCAGATGATTTAGAAGACTTAGAGAGAAGAGGGTTTCGTAATAGTTTTATATACAATTCAAGCAATATCAAAGCGGTAAAAGGCGGCATTTAGCACATTAGGCTCAACATGTAAAAATCAGATAAAACAAGCCAACTATAACAGTTATTCTAAGCTCGAATTCTTAAACCCTGCCCCAGCAGAGTCTCCAGAGCTGTCACACCTCCTTTTTTACACCCCGAGAGGTATATAAGGGAGTTTTTCCAATTTAAGTGACATTATTCGAAATGGGATTATTTATTTATCAGAGTCGCCACTTGTGATAGTTTATTTGTTGTCCCAAGTCACCGGTTTATTTTAAATCCCAAATCGAGGAAAGTTTCGACTTTCCTATTGAAGTCTGCGAACCAAAAATTTTGAATAAGGAATTTTGTTAACCCGAGGGAAGGTGTTAGGCACCCCCGGATTCCGTGGTACTAGCACGGTCGCTTAAACTATTACAATTGGCCTATTATCTGATTTTAATAGATGTTTTAGCCTATGGTATATTTTTAACTTATTAACCGCTTTTAAATTATTTTTAGGAAGATTCAACGTTATTTAAAATACGTCTTAAACCACGTCACATGAAATGCACCTGCGGTCCATGACACGTTTTATCTTACCTTGTTGAGATTTGAATTTGGGTCACATGAAATGCGAACCCGAGTTTAAGGAAATTCAGTTAAATTACGCGCCTAAAGAAACTACGCACTTTCAAGTTTGCGAGGGCCATGGAAAATTTAACTAAATGGCACGCCTCGATTTCTAAGGATTAAAATTCATTAAATGAGGGCCGTGAGTTTTGAGAGTTTATTTGGCACGACACGCCTCAAATTATTCTAACCAAAGGATTTCTAAATTTAGTTTTGAGGGCCATAGCTATTGGTGTTAATATAGCACATCTCAACTAATTAACGGAGTCTAATTAATTAACACTAAAAGAGTTGGGATTTTTATTTTTTAAAACCCAACGTTCATACTAACTTAAAGAAAGAGCTTTACATTAAAGATGAAAACAGATCTGATTATTTAACAAAATGACTTATGCCATTAAACAACGATTAAATGAGAAGTTAAAGAAGGCAGGCCCAAGCGTAATGAGGCCTGCAATTCCATTCCAGGTGGCCTCAAAGTCTATGGCCCAAAGAATGGCCCAAGTCTTTTGAGATCTAAGGACCACGAAGGCCGGACTCGAGATCGAGTCACCAGGGCAAACAAAGGCATCAGAATATCAGGGGGTATCAACATGGACCCAAAATGGCTTTCAACAATACACAACTATTTGGCAATCATGCTCAAATCAATCTTCAGCAAACTCAAAAGACAAATGTGCGAGATTTCAAATATAATTGAACTTTTTTTCAATACATATAATGGCAAATCAAAACTCATGAGCTTTGTTGAGTACACAGTTCTGAATTTAAGCTCAAACATGCTTATAAATGACCAGGAGCAATTCTGCACAGGGTTAGACCCTTTAAGTAATCCACCAGACCATTTTTCTCATTCAAAATGACTATAAGCTAACTACTAACTTGGAAGCCATTCAATTAACAATTCATGAAGTAAAGTACTACACGGTTTTCCAAATAGCAGAATACAACACTAGAGAAACTCCAACTTGAAAATTTCTGGTTTCAAACCTTAGGAACATCAACTTAAACAAATTCAAACAAATTCCCATAACAGTACTGGTTTCAACAGGCCAAAACAGATCTGAAACATGCTTAACTCTACTAAAATTTCTACTGCACTGATTCTCTACCACCCACACATATGATCAGAAACTTCGACTCATTTAGACAAGGCAAATGGAAGGAAGCATTTGTCCAACACTATAACAGAGTTTAAAACTACAATAGACAAGAACTAAATTGCTTATATGAGCACATGCAGATTGATCTTCAAACACAAACGAGCTTATTTGCATTTTTCAACAAAACTCCATGTTTCCCATACACAAAATCACATTTACAACTTCACTTGCCATTCAATGGTTCATAAGAAATACCTGGAATTAAAAAGGGAAACAAAAGAAGTGAAGAATCAGCAAACAACAGCAACAGAAATCAGCTTAGAACCAGCAATGGAACAGTATCCTAACAGCAACTCAAACCCGACTATTAAAACCCAAAACTCAAGCCATTTTTACCCAGGTGCAGTACCTTTGAAACTTTCAGAAGTTCTAGCTAACCAATGAAATTAGAGAACACAAAAACAAGCAGAATTTGGGCAACTTTCCAAAAAAAATGCAAGGATTTCAATGTTATTTTTCAAAGCTTTTCAAGCCCAGCCGTTTTCAACTTTTTCAGAATTTTTAGTCTCTAAGTTCTGACTTGTGAGTGAAGAAAGGATGCCTTTATAGGCAAGCCTTAGGGCAGCAGAAATGAGTTTTAGTTTTGCCTTTTAATCCTTTTGCCATTTTCGTTTTTGCTGTTATACCCTTATTTTAAAATCAGTATTTCAACATCATACCCAATCCCACCTTCTAGGCAGCTTCCTAAGTTAGTTACAAGAGATTCCCTAACCTAGAATTCCTAAACTAACCCTTAAGATCCCTGTTTTTACCCCTGAAACCTCACGGGTCAAGTTGACCTTATGACTCAGCCCAAACTTGTGCTTGGAAGACCCGGATTGAATTCCTTTCTTGGGCTTCTAATTTCAGAATCCAAGTTCAATCAGCAATCAAAAATTACTGGACTAACGACTTACAGAGTCATAAAGACTAATAAGGTCTTGGGCTCAAAGAAAAAATAGAAACAAACAAAATTTGAACAAATATCTAACACAGAACAAAATCATGCTAATTAAAATAGACTTAATACTAACATGCATACAAAATGATTTTGAAGAACTAGAAACACAAGAAAGAATCATGAAGAAGAGAAGGAAGCAGAAGATAATGAGATAGAAATAATTAAAAAAAATGAAGAAAAGATAAACAAAAGAAAAGGAAAAATACCTAAGATGGCTCGGACAGTAAAGAATTGAAACGAATCTTCAGACCTTCAAATTTAGGCCGAGTTTGACATTAATCGTGTGTTCTTGTCAAGAACACACAAATAAAGTCCAACTAGACCCCAATCTTTCACTCAAATCTCGATTTTGGGGGTTTTGAGATTTTAGGTTTCAGAACTTCGATTTAAGATTCGAAAGATTCCGGAGGGATTTGGGGAAAAATAGTTAGGATTTGGAGAGGGGAAGTCATGGGGGTGTTGTGGTATCAATTTGGGGTCGGCTGGAGGTGGCGCCGCCAGCTACAATGGCGGAGAAATTCAGGGCGGCGCTAGGGTTTAGTTCGGTCTCTGAAGAAGGTAAAATGAGGAGTGAAAGAGACGAGTTTGGGGGCTTTAGGGCAGTTATATAGTAAAAAGGACCTCAGTTCCGGACCTTTCGATCAAATGAGATCGACCATCCTGATCAAGGGCAATTGAAACGGGGTCATTGGTTCCTGAGTGGGGCAGACCGGGTAAGGGAACGGGTTTGGGCCGGTTTGAGCGAGTATTTGAGAGTAAAACGATTGGGCTTAGGAGAATTTAAATGAAATGGCCCAAAATCGGATTCTCTCATTCTTTTTGTTTCTTTTCTTTTCTTTTTTTAATTTCAAAATTCTTTTCCCTTTTTCAAATTAAAAATAACAACCTAAATTAATTCTAAAAATCCAAATTATCCTATCAAATTAAGTTAATTACTAAAAATAATATTTACAAAAATTAATTAACTCCTAATTTAAAAGAAAACTACAAAATTCGAAGCTAAAAATTAAAATTGCAAAAATGATTTTTTTTTTGTGATTTTTCTATTTTTGAAAAACAAACTAATTAATCTAAAAAAATATAAAATTAAGTCCTAAATGCAAATGCAATGTATTTTTGTGTATTTATGAATTAACTAGAATTAAACATGCACACAAAAATGCAAATAATAAGAAAATTCTACAATAACTCCTAAAATAAATCATTAAAAGAAAAATCTAATTTCTGGGAATTCTGTAGGAGTAATTCCTGTGAGGAAAAAATCACGGGCTCACAGAAATTTCCTTCGCTCGAGCGTTAGCGGCTTCAGCGTCGGCTCGGTAGACCGCCACGATCGCCTCCACGTCGGCCTTTTCCGCTATAAATGCGGCCGTTGCAAGCTCAGCAGCCAGCCGAGTCTCGAGCTTTTCGATTTTCTCGGCTCGAGCCAAGCTCTCTTCCTTTATGCTTTGGAGTTAATGCTCAATCGAAGATAATTGGGCCCGAGCAGTGTCTTTTTCCGAGGCAAGACGGTCCATGTTCTGCTTCCACCCCAAAGTCTCTGCCTTTTTTGTCTCTGCCTCCTCGCGAAGCTGCTCGATTTTCCCGGCCTTCTGCTGAACCTGAAGGATCTAAGTGTTAGTCACCAATATCAAGTTAATATGTCAAGTCCCTAAAAATTTGCATTACCTGCTCGATAAGATCGGTCTGCTTCTTATGGGTCGTCGCCAATTCAGCTTGGAGGTCCCTGATCTCCTCTTCTTTCTGCACATAGAGGCGTTAGAGGGTGTCTCTCTCCTCAGCAAGCCTTTTGAGATCGGCGTCACACCAGTTCAGCTCGGCTTGGGATTTGTTGAACGCTTCCCGATGAAGCATCACAGCCTATGTTGAAAGGAAAGAAATCAGACAGAAGAAAATAAAAGCAAACGTAATAACGGGGGACGAAATTTACCTGGTTCAGGAGACGCTGGGCCTCATCAGAAATGATCGTCGTATCTAGGTCGGAAACATAATCGACCACCACAAGGCAGCCACAGAATATGTCTTCCCATCGTGGGTCATTCCCACATCGGGGGTCTCCAGAGATCGAGACTCCCGAAATTGCCCTTTAGAAAATTTAGGGTCGGGCGGCGAATCATCAATATTGATTGCCCCAAGCAAGTCACTTGGGGCACTCTCTCCCTTTTGAAGGACCCCGGAACGAGGCCCTTCGGGCACACTCGCCGGTTGTTCATCACGGCAGGAAATATCTTCGGCCCCCAATGACTCGGGGACTTTGCTCGGAGCACCTTCCGAGATCTCCTTGGTCCGAGGGTGAGTCTCCTCGACCATCACCGGCCCAACTGCTTTTGAAGCTTCGACGCTTCCCCTATTTCGAGCCAACTCCTCTTCTTCATTTTGTAGCTTTTGGGCTACGTCGACAGACAGAGCAGCGGAGACATCCTTCGACTTGCGAGCCTTACTCTTCTTAGGCTTCGGGGTATCAGAAGGCGAGGCCCTTCTCCTTTTCTTGTCCTTAGCCGGTTTGGGAGCCACCTCTTCCCCAAGCGGGGCCGGCCTCATTTCAGCAACATCCCTAGGCCTGCATAAAAATGAGTCAATTATAAGTAAAAAGAAACTTTTTGAAAAAAGGCATCGAAAGCGTATAGGATAAGCTTACCATGATTCTTGGCCTCCTATCTGCCTTTGCCAATTCACGCCAGCAGCGTTCGACATAAGAGGAAGTTGAGGCCAACTTCCGAACCTAGTCTTCGAGGAAGGGGACCGCGTGAGGCATCAGCAACCACTGCATAATAGGTGAAAGCATTACATAAAGCAAAAAACGGAGTTCGAAGACTAATGGGTAATACGTTGCTTACGATCAGGGTTCCACTTCTTCGGGAACGGCAGTTTCTCCTCTGGGATGAGGTCGCAGGTCCTTACCCATACGAACCGGCTCATCCAACCCCGGTCCTTGTCCTCATCGACGCTCACGAACAAGGCCTTCGTTGCTCAGTGTTGGAGCTTGATCAACCCTCGGAAAAGTCGAGGTCGATATAACCGCATGAGGTCGCTGAGAGTGAACTCCAACCCCTCGGACTTGCTAGAAAATAAGCGGATCATGATCACTATACGCTAGAGCGAGGGATGAACCTGGCCAAGGGTAACCTGGTACCTCTTACAAAAATCGACGATAACTAGGTCAAGAGGACCCAATGTGTGACGACCCAAAGGGTCATCACTTGTTTTCTTACCTATTCTGTACTTCCGAGACCTTGAAAACCTCATTTAGGGTTGCCTCGATTTTCATGCGCACTTCGGGCGCGTAGCCGGAAAGCTTAAATGTGAATTCTGTGAGAAAAATGCTAAATTTTGATATTAAAATGAATAAATTTGACTTCAGTCAACATTTTGGGTGAACGGACCCGGACCTGTGATTTGACGGTCCCGGAGGGTCCGTAGGAAAATATGGGACTTGGGCGTATGCTCGAAATCGAATTCCGAGGTCCCAAGCCCGAGAAATGAATTTTTGTGTGAAATTGTTTTCTGGAAATAATTAAGGAAATTGGAAATGAAATTTGATTAGAAGACTATGGTATCGGGCCCGTATTTTGGTTTCGGCGCCCGGCACAAGTCTTATATATGATTTAAGCACATTCTGTAAAGTTTGGTTGAAAACGGACGTCGTTTGACGTGTTTCGGACTTAAAATGAAAATTTGATGTTTTATGAAAATTTGGAAGGAATCATGGATTTTGAGGCTTAATTCGATGTATATGATGTTATTTTAGCGATTTGATCTCACGGATAAGCCCGTAGGATATTTTTGAGGTTGTGTGTATGTTTGGTTTGGAGCCCCGAGGGCTCGGGTGAGTTTTGGATAGGCCACGAGTGCATTTTTGGACTTTGAAAGTTAGTTGTTGCATTTCTGACCTGCAGGCTTCGCATTTCGCAAATGCGATATCGCAAATGCGAATGGCTTCTCGCAATTGCGAAGTTAGCCCAGGTCTGCCCCTTCTCGCAAATGCGAGGCATTTCTTCGCAAATGCGAAGGTGTTCCTGTTGGCCAGGGATCGCAAATGCGACCACATGGCCCGCAAATGCGAAGCTGGGACTTTCGCAAATGCGATATATTGGTCGCAAATGCGAAGTCCCTCGAATTGTTATGTGTTCGCAAATGCGAACTAGTCTTTGCAATTCACATAACTGGTCGGGGTTCGCAATTGCAAACCCCAGTTCGCATTTCCCACATCTGAGGCCTACATATTTTATACTTAGTCGAATTTTGAACCATTTTCACCATTCCTTCAAAACCCAAACACACTTAGGCGATTTTCCAAGAACAAGACTTCTTCCAAATCATTTGTAAGTTGATTTTTACTCATTTCTTTCAATCATTAACATCATTTAACATGTTTTCAACTTAAAATCAAGGATTTTCAAGGGTGAAATTAAGGGTTTTGGGTAGAACCTAGGTGTTTCTAAAATTAGGGATTAGGACCTCAATTTGAGGTCCGATTTCAAAACAAATTATATATTTGGGTTCGTGGGGAAATGGATAACCGGGTTTTGGTTCGAACCTCGGGTTTTGACCATGTGGGCCTGGGGGCATTTTCGACCTTTTTGGGTAAAACCTTGTAAAATTCATTTTCAAACATTGGGGTTGATTCATTTAGCACTTATTGATGTAATTAAGTAATTTGTGATTAGATACGAGCGAATTGGCGGTGGAATCAAGGGGTAAAGCTATAATTGAGGCTTGAGTTGTGTTCAAAGCATCGAGGTAAGTGTTTGGTCTAACCTTAGCTTGAGGGATTAGGAGTTGAGTCCTATTTGCTATGTGATAATTGTTGAGTACGATGTATAGGCATGGTGACGAATATCTATACGTTGGTGTCAAGTATGACCGCGAGTCTTATATTGTGATTTTCCTGGTTTCGTTGTATTCTTCATGCTTTGGTGATGATTCCTAATTGTTGTGAAAAGTTTGTGGAAGGAATTAAGACCTTTGAACATTTTGGAGCATTGGCTCGAGTTATATTATGAATTGTGAAAGTATATGAGATGATTGAACCCTTTGGAACATTGGCTCAAGTGGTAAAGTGAGTTATGAAGTACAAGTGAAAGATAGAGAAAGAGCTATTGAAATGTTACCTTGCCGGGATTGAATTATTTAATTGTTGTTCCCTTGCCGGGATTTGATTATTTACTTGCTGCTCCCTTGTCGGGATTTAATTGTTAAATCGTTGTTCCCTTGCCGGGATTCCTACATGTTCTTGTTTATTTCCCTTTCCCTTGTTTGTGATTGTTGTTTGGGTGAGGAAGAGTGTTAAAGCACGAAGGGTGATGCCGTGCATTGTTTGCTATTGTGAGGAAAGAGTGTAAAGCACGAAGGGTGATGCCGTGCCGCACGATGTACCATTCCGTGCCAATTCTATTGATTATATGTGAGGAAAGAGAGTAAAAGCACGAAGGGTGATGCCGTGCACATTTTATTATTCTAATTGCTTTGGTAAGGAAAGCGACTAAAAGCACAAAGGGTGATGTCGTGCACGTTTTCATTATATTATTGCTTGGTGAAGACGAGAGTAAAGCACGAAGGGTGATACCGTGCACTTGTCTTTGATTTTCCTGATTCTTGCTGATAATTGAGTTATGTTGTCCTTTACTTTTATTTACTGATTTTCTTGTTGTTATCGGTTCCAGTGCATTAATTGTCTTATTCCACTATTACTCTGATTCTTTATGTTGGCATTTTCCTTTATTGTGTTACTTGTTATTATTAGCTTGAGGTATCCTTGCGCAAAATTATGTCTTGAATATATGCTATAATTGCTACATATTTATGTGACATAATTGCTACTTGACATTTAGCATACTAAATATTAAATTGCTTATTTGCTCCTTAAAGTCCATAATTTATTGCTACTTGTCATTACTCGTTTTCCTCAGTGAGTCTAATTTATTGTGTACTTGTTATCTTACGAATTCGTATTAATTGTTGTGTTTGTTGGAGTAAATTTCATTTGGAAGAACTGTTAACTTAATGAAATGGGAGCGGGTGGTACGCCTACCACGAGATTTAATGAAATGGGAGTGGGTGGTATGCCTACCACGAGATTAAAGAAATGGGAGCGAGTGGTACGCCTACCACGAGATTTATACTGACAGTGAAATTTGCTTTTATTTCCCTTATCCGTGTTAAAGTTAAATTATTGATGTTCTTTATTATTTTCTTGAAATACTGTATTATCTGCTACCCCCGAAGCATGTTCCCCTCCCATTTAAAATGTCTGTTCTTGTTATTTCCCCGTTGTGTATATATATAACTGTACAGGTTTACGTGGTAGTCCTGTCTAGCCTCGTCACTACTTCGCCGAGGTTAGGCTAGGCACTTACCAGCACATGGGGTTGGTTGTGCTGATACTACACTATGTGCTCTTTTGCACAGACCCAGGTCCCGGACAGCAGCAGTAACTCGGGAGCCAGCCTTCAGTTCACTGAGACACCGAGGTAGCCTTGCAGGCGTCCGCAGGCCCGGCGTCTCCTCTATTTTTTATTTATGATCTGTTATCTCTTATATTCGAGACAGACAGTGTTACTTTCTTTCAAACGGTTGTATGTAGTAAATCTTATTAGTCCGTGAATGTTGTGACACCAGTTCTTGGTAGAGGCATGTGGATTTTTCCCTTATTATTTAGTTTATATCGTTTAAGTCTTCCGCTAAATTATAAATTCCGTTGTTGTTTAATTGTTTCCCGTTAATTAAATTGGTAAAAATGGATTTTTAATCAAAAGCATTTATGGATTCTAGATGTGTGGCTTGCCTAGCTTCTACGAGTAGGCGCCATCACGACCCCCGAGGGTGGGAAATTCGGTTCGTGACACAATGTGAATGGGTAAGTGTAGACACTTAGAAACCCCTCCACATGGGTGGTAATACTCTCTTCGGGAGCGGGGATCTGTACTACGACCTCGACCCCCAATTACAGTCTCTCTTCACAGCCTCGAAACTGTCCGCCATTATCGAGCAGATGTATCTCGACACATGTTCACATCGGCCAGGGACCGATGGAGGATTCTCGACTTTAAAGTCGGATTTTAAGACACAAGGACCGGGAACATACTCATGAGGGAGCGGTTCCACCGGCATTTTATCAACGGCCGGCTGGGAAGAAGAGGAAGAAGCCTTCTCCTTTTATGGGACAGTCATGGAGGTTTTCGCTATTGATTCAGGTGGAAAGAAGCGGAAAGAGGTGAAGTTAGGTATATTTGGTACTAACAAAATTGACTCAACGGGTGGTGGAAAAGAAGAGATGAAGAGAGTAAGAGACTCAGAAAACTTAGTGAAGGTGAAAGTAAAATCTTGATTCAACCAAAGATTCTGTATTTATGGATTTACGGCAACGGTTCGGTGGTGCTAGTGGCCGAACGTCCACTAGCGAGCATTAACGGTTTGGGGAACTGTACCGACGGGACATTTCAGTTACCTTGACCGCTTACGTCACAAGAATGACATCACTATCGGGGTCTCCAAAAAATCGAGGCTCAAGTCGTTTCTTATCATTTTACTCTAAGAAACGAGCGGACTATCTGTATAGGGTAGAAATCGGGGCTACCTGATTTCATTCTTTGGTCGAGATAGGAATATCACGTCAAAGAGCTAGGACGTCGAGTGGCATCGGCATAACTTGATAAAGGAAAATGCGAGAAATCTGCGATTGGTCGAGGATCGTGGCGTGAATCTCGGAACGAATCAATCTACAGCGGTTAATTGGATGTTAATATGGTTTCCTACTATAATTAGAAGTGTGCCTTATTTAGGACTCCTCTATTAGATAAAGAGGGATCACATTCATTTGTAGGGATCATCATTATTCAGTGATAAGAATATATACACTCATTACTTTCCTGCTATTTCACTTAATGTTCATCAGAGTTGTTTTATCATTTACTATACTTGCTACCCCACCTCGAGACTGCCCCAAGTCGAGGTCGAGACCTGGCTAGCATACTGGTTTGATTTATTTTATTCTCTTGTTTATTTGTTTATTTTCTTGCTTATCAATTAGTATTGAACGAAATAACATATCTTTAAAACCACAATATAAGTTTAATTGTTATCCGAATTTGAGGGTAAACACTATATGTTTTCAATTTTCAAGGAGTTTATGTCAATATGACAAGTTATGCATAGGTGCTTAATTAAGCATTGAAGCAATGAAATGGCTGCATGCACTCCATAAAGTGGCTTTTCCTAATTTACATGTAGCAGCCATACTTCTTCTTTGAAAATTGGACCATTTAAGCTGGTGTGACAAATGACAATTGTATTAAACCTACTTATTACTAATCTCAGCACGTAAAATATGCAAAACATGTGACAAGGAAAGCCATTAGCATAAAAGCAGATCCATAATTAAAGTCGGTGAGTGTATTAGATTATTTTAAGTCAAAGACGTGAGAAAACAGTTCAATTTAATAGGTGACCATGAAATTTGAATCTAAAAACTTTACTTTTCTGATTTTATACATAAATTTTTGACCGCGTTACATATAACGTGAAACTATTTC
Source organism: Nicotiana attenuata (assembly GCF_001879085.1). Lineage (NCBI taxonomy): Eukaryota > Viridiplantae > Streptophyta > Magnoliopsida > Solanales > Solanaceae > Nicotiana > Nicotiana attenuata. The sequence goes on from NW_017672580.1 coordinate 108,258, forward strand.
TTAGAATGATACACTTTAAAGCGTTTTTTAGGTTTCTGATTAGTGATTAGTCGGTGATTAATGGGATTGGTTTTGATAATGTCAAATAAGCAATTAAACAGGTCCACCTAGCAAACAATAAAATTATCTTTTTTGAGGATTAAAATTGACTCTAATTAAGGTGATAGTGTTCCAAAACTTAGACCAATAATTCAATGAAAACATGATTTGGTTCCATCCACAACCACAAATTTTATAAGATGGAGCTTATAATACTCATAATTATATGGGTGCAAGTGGAATATTATGGGAAAGAAAATGAAGAATCCATCACATGGAAAAAGAAAGGCTTAGCCACTTAATTAACACACTTGTCTAGTAAACATGTCTGATTAGCTCCTTAGCAAGAAGTACCTCACTATCTTAATTACATAAGATAATGAGACAAAGCTTTACAACAAATTATGGCATGCATATGTCCCCTCTCAATAATTTGATTCAACATAATTTTATCTAAAAGCGCCTTAATTACTCAATGAAAGATGCAAAACTCAATTGAATTAGAAATCTTAAGAAATTATTTGAATTCAAACCCGTAATATTACAACAAATGGTTAGTAACTCAGAACTCCGATAATCGTATGCCCATGCCGAGGAATTAACAAAATTGACTCCTTATGTTGTAGGCCTTCAATTTGACGTGTGTAAAGTAGAAGAATAATTATCCTTATCTATCCAGTTAATAATTAATTAATTATCTTTAAATCATTATGGGGCAGTCCACTGAATGATAAAAGATTTATAATTACAAGGCCCTACACCAACACAATAATACAAGGCAATTCCCCACAAGAAACCCTATCAATCTACTCACCCTATGTGTTATTTGTAGTGATATGATTTTTTAACAAAAGAATAGTTGCGATGATTTTGAATACTTAACTCGAGGATGAATTGATTAAGTTGCATTAATGTCTAGTGCTAAAAGGACTAGCTAGTATAGTCAAATTAATATTCTTTTCCGCTAGATCATAATTAAGGACATATTAACAAATTGCAATTAGAGGAACTCTATTAATGGGAACAAAGTCAACAAGCCCCACTGTAATTAGCATATATAGAGAATCTTTCAAGTGAGAGTAATTAGATGGGATTAAAGCAAAGGTTCTTATGCTGCCAATAGTATTAAATTAGAGTAAGCTCCAAGTAGCTTGCCCCTAAATATATAATTAATGGCTGCATAACTTTAACAACTTCCGAAACTAATTCCAGATTGAACTATAAGGTTTTATAATTATCCTAATCTCTTTTTAATTTAAAACTCCAAAGCTCCAGGAGGATTTCTTTGTAAGCGTTTTTTTTTCTTAATCTGGTTTTGACAACGACAGTTATCAAGGAAAATATCATCTCACCGTTAATTATTTGAAAATTGAAGTTTCATTGTGAGATAATAATCTATGGCAGAAAAACTATAATGTCAATTCAAGGCTTTGTCGTTTCAAAAATTACTAAAATAAAGAACATGTAGCTTAAATTTACTTTTTTATTTTCGATTTTTTCACCCAACAGGGCGAAAAGAGGACGTTCATCACCCCGTATAAGATTTTTTTTTTTTTTGGTATTTGGATTTGGATATGGTCAAGTGATATGATTGATTGATTAATTTTTGGACAAAATTTATTTGTTAATATTAAGTTTAGCGTAATATTATTTTAATCCAAATTAGTCGTCTTTGTAACGGTAAATTGTTTTTCCTCGGTTTTGAATTTTCCGTTCGAATTTAAATTTGGCGGTTTGCGTAAACGATCGTTTTATAAAAAGCCATTTTGAGTTGCAGCCTTTACATGAAGAGTTGCAACTCTTTGGTATTACCCAACTTTTTGGCTATAAATACATGATCTTTCCCCAGAAATTTTCCTTAGGAAAATTCTGATTTCTCCTTCTTCCTTCCATTGTTTTTAACAGAAAGAAAGTAGTAAGTGTGATTTGCTACCGATCTTTGAGTTCGTTGGTCACTAAGGTTTGAAGTACCGCTACACCAGTGAGGGTAATCCGTTTTATCTTGGGAGGAAATAATCCTAACCTCGAATACTAGGAGGGGATTAAGTTCCTTAAGGAAACATTATAAATTCGGTGAGTCCGGATTAATTTCTATTCTTCTATATTTCTAATTTTACTTTGTTTCTATTTTTGAATATATTTCTGAATACAGATTACTAACAGAATCTCCGTTTCTTTTTAGTAAAAGTATTTTGAGGTGAATGAAACGTAAAATGGTATGAACCGTCGGCTAATTAGCATATTTTCCCCTATTTAATTTGTTGGAAGTCAACTGTGAAATTCTTTTTGAAAGAATGAGACAATAGAAACAACTGAACTAGCAATTCAAGAATGTTGATGGATTAAACGCGTGTAATATAAAAGCATATTCTCCGCAAGAACATAATAAATGTTTAAAATTTCGGTTTAGATTAAAATATTTTTGTTATGAGATTTCAAACTTTATAATAACTGCAATAAATATTAATGACCATGCTTTATTTTTTGGTTTCCCTTTCGGTGTTCGGTATCTGCTTTGTGGTCTCGATTAACCCATAAACTCATTAAAAGGAAAGCACTCCCCTACCGACCATCAGGGGCGGATCTACCTCCCGACCTACGGGTTCACGTGAATCCAGTAGATTTGTCCAAACAGTGTAAACGTGTTCGAAAAATTTACTAAACATCTATAAATATTTGAACGTGAATCCAGTTACTATTGAAAATTTATCCAAGGTCGTTGAACCCATAAGCATTAAATCATGGATCTGCTTCTGCGCTTCCTGCTTTATTACGAAGACGTAAAGGGTACTTTTGCAAAGATCTAATCAACACAACACAGGCAACTACTTTATATTTTCTTTGGTGCTGATTATATTTCGTATTAAGCATCTCGCTAATTTCGGTTTTATGGAAACATGCGTTGTTAACGTGCAGAAATCGTCGAAATTTTCTAATTTTTCGTTTTTTGCAGACATAAAAATTATATCATGTACGTACTATAATATTTTTATTTAATAAAAAAAAAACAGACAGATCTTTTAAGAGCTCTAAAGGTCACAATCAAGACAACAAGAATCAAGAATACGAGGTTTAAATTATCATTAACGAGGTAAATTATTTAACTATAATCAAGTTGTCATATTTATTCTGCGATAATCAAGTTTTTAATTAACCATAAACTCGCGATCCGCTCATGATGCTTTTGTCTTCCTGAAACAAACATTATCTTCAACTAATAATCTTTAAATAAAAAATACGCACAACAATATATTAGGGACCACTTCAATAGCTAATTAATCAATTGTCACCCTATTATTTCATCTTTAAAATCCGTACTTTAGACTTTTGGGATCTCGATGTTAATCTGTACTATTACTACTACTACTACTATACTATTTTACTTGTCAAGAACAATACTATTGGGACTAAGAGACTACTTTTTATTCATTTTGATTTTATTTCATAAAATGAATAAGAAGATTGTGGAAATTAAAACATTTTAAAAATATTTTTAAACAGATTATAAGGAAAACTTTCGAGCGAAAAAACATTGAGAAAAATAAGCAATGAACATATTTTAAAATTGATCGTGTTTTTCATGAATTGAGCACTTGCACATAATTTCTTATGAATATATTCGAAGAGGTAAAATTGACGACTTTGTTCTTTTAATCTTTCAGTTCTCTCAGGAATTTCTCAAAATAACGTAAAGAGAGATAAAAAATAGTATAGAGGCAACAGACAACAACGCGTGAATTCCTGGATTATTATCGTGTATTTTAGTCATTGGAACTGTTCTCTAAACCCAATGATAAATTTAGCTTATTAAAGAGAAAATGACGCTGATATAAAATTTCACGAAAAAGTACAATTTTTTTCTCTTGTTTACCTATTGTAATCCTTTTAAATGTATGACGCAATTTAGGCGAGTTATTTCAGAATTCCCACTAAGTACTAACTTTATTATTGAAGAAAATGGATAGAGTTGTTTTCGACGATTGAAGAAGAAAAGTTTTCTTCATGTTGAAGAAAACTAAGCCATATCAAAGTGTAGAAAAAGTTATTTTGTATTGGTGACACTTATCTTTCTCTTTTACGAGGTTTTATGTCCTCTCTTTAAACTGTGTGTAATTTCATACGGTAGATACACAATTACATAAAATATAAATTAGTTAATTATTTTTTTAAAATAGAAAGTCATTTTGAACGATATCCATACACTCTTGTATCATACGCACCCTCGCCCTAATACGTTACTTTCAAGTTTCATCAATAATAACTCAATTAATTATTGTATTACTTGATCTAATTTTAGAAGTCCAACTAGCATAGGCTCAAGATACTTTTAACTAAATTGCCTGAAAATGCAATTTCATTCTTGCTAAGATGAAGATCACAAATCCTGCAGTAGGTGACTAATTAAGACATTGAAGAAGTGTGCACAATTTTCGTTCCCTCGATCTAGGGGTCGCAAACGGGCGGGTCAGGTAGGATATGAGACTGGTCAAATGTGTAATGAAAAACGGATAAATTATCTGATCGACCCATATTTAATATGGATAAAAAATAATTTAACCGGCAGATAATATGTGTAACCATATTATTCATGAATATGATCACTTTTGAGAGAATTCCTAATCTCCCAAACTTGAAGAACTCCCAATATGAGGTTTTAATGTAAAAGTTAAACCCATTAGTTATCCATTATTTATCAATTTTCTGAATAGATAGTACGGAAAATGGTTCAAAATGCCCCTAAACTATTGGAAAAGGTTTATAAATACCCTTCATCCACCTATCGGGCTAAAAATACCCCTTCCATCTAATTTTGTTGGTTTCGACTAGCCCTCTTTGGACCGTTAGGTCAATGCTAAATTAAAAATAATTATTATTCTTTTTGGAAAACTTAAAGAAAAATATTTTGCAAAATATTTTTGTTTTTTTAAATTAATGCACCAATAGTCCACTAATTTAGTAAAGTCTTCTTCTTCTTTTTCCAGTTTTTACAAAAAAATATTTTTTTTTTCATTTTTTCAGTTTTTTAAAGCATTTTTTTTGTAAAAACTGAAAAAAAATGTAAAATTAGAAAAAAAAAATTAATAAAATATTTCCTTTTTTAAAAACTGAAAAGATATCTTCAACCAAAATATTTCGTTTTTGAAAAATATTTTTTTTCAGTTTTTTTTAAAGCATTTCGTTTTATTTTNATTTTCGTTTTTCAGTTTTTTTTAAAGAAAAATATTTTCGTTTTTTAGAAAAAACTGAAAAAAATATTTTCAGAAACGAAAATATTTGTTGAAAATATTTTTTCAGTTTTAATAAACGAAATATTTATTAAAACATTTTTCTATTTTACAATTTTTTGAGTTTTCACAATAAAAATGCTTTAAAAAACTGGAAAAAATGAAAAAAAAAAGTTTTTTTGTAAAAACTGAAAAAAAAAAAAAGACTTTACTAAATTAGTGGACTACTGGTGCATTAGTGTAAAAAACGAAAATATTTTGTAATTTTTTTTTTTAAGTTTTACAAAAAGAATAATAATTATTTTTAATTCAGCATTGACCTAACGGTCAAAGGGCATAAGTGAACCAAAAAGGTGGATAAAAGGGTAGTTTTAGCCCAATAGGTGGATGAAGGATATTTTTAAACCTTTTCCAATAGTTTAGGGACATTTTGAACCCTTTTCCGTAGATAGTATGGTTCTTATCCATAATTGAATCATTTTTAAAAAGTTCATTATTCAACCCATTTTCTACTAGATAATATTAATATGGGTTGTCTGATACTTTCTTTAAACCATTTTGCCATTATTTTAGTAAGTTACATTTCCACGAGTGAAGTCTGGTTTATGCTTTCGGCTAGGCGGCTTAAACTTTCAAACCTTTTGACAATACAAATGTGTCTTTTTTTTTTGTTTTGGAGCAATGCCAAAAGAAAGTATCGACGGCTCGAACTCTCCAAAAATATCATTGTATTTGTGTTATCCTTCATAAGTAGTACTTTTTTGGAGGACCCGATACGGGAGTGATAATATTTTTGAACTGCGCAACATAGTAAACGGTGATAGACTAGTGGAACCTCCAGTGCCCTCCTCCATCCGCTCTAAATTAGGTAAAGAAGAAATTAAGTGCTGCACTCTCAAAGCATGGCTTTCTCACCGTACTTTTTATTTATCAGCACCTTGTTTCTTTGGAGTTAACTTGGACCATTTTGGGTGGATGTATCGATTGAATAAACCTACTTAATTATTCTACTAGCCTTAATAGTTAACTCACGCAACTTGTGCAAAACATGTCAAAAGGAGAGCCATGCATTTGAAAGAAAATCAATTGTTGACAACTGAAATTAAAGTGATAACTTTATAGGTGCTTGTTGTAAGCAACTGTGCTTTTCTTTTGCATAAATTAATGGGTCAGATTGGTTTAACCAAGCTCGAAGAATAAAGCCGATTTAATCTCAACATCTTTGTCTCATAAAGGTCTCTTTTATTAGAGCTTTGGAAAACTGGATAAAAAGTTGACCTTTTCAGAAGTGGATAGCCCAAAAGCCCACCACCAGGTCTATACCATGCGTGTAATGTGAAAAGCTATAATCCAGAGCCTGTAAAAGTGGGTAAACCCATATCCTAAAGCATTTATCGTATCTCAATAAGGTAATCCCTACGACGCAATTGTTAAGTTTTTTGTAAAGGATTGAATGTCCTTTTATCTTTATCTTTTTCTAAGGATTGTCTGCCACTATAAGTCTCTACAAGTGGCAATAGTTAATGAAGTTTTAGTTTGTTGACCAGATAATATCTCTCGTTTTAAATTCATTCATTGCCACAATTGCATTTTAGTGGCAAAAGTGGTTCAAAAATTACTTACTTGCAAATTGCATTCACTAGTATTTTACTGATAAATTCGAGCATATAAGGCTACCTCTGAAAGGAAGAATGCTAGTAATACCTAATCCATAGCGTGTCACTCGCTTTAACAAAGTTATTGCCCGTGCCAACTCAACAAAATTAACGGAGTGAAAGAATCATTTTCATTTTAGCAATGGAACATTCTCAATATACATGTATGCATGAGCAAGCTGTGAAGGGAAACGCTTTCCAATTCTTCAGTTCCCCGTCCCGCAAGCGGGGTGCCAGAATTTTGAAAACAACATGAACTTTTGGCATTCACTATGCAGTGTCACAAGGGCAATATTGCACTTGTTTGACATTTTTTGACAGTTGAGACCGAATGAGGTGATGCCAAAGCATTTCTATAAGATAGATCAAAATTAGAGCACGGGCCAGGTAATATTGTGTTCTTCGTTTCGTAGGTCAAAAGGCCCATGCAAGCTCGACAAACTAGTCAAGCAGATATCTCAATCATCCGCTTAGACACTGCTCGCCATAAGTTCTGAATCTGATTTCGTGCTTCTCTTGCTATCAGCATTCGCACTTTCTGATCTTTTTGCATCACTCACGGATGTCTGTGTTCCCAAAAGGGAAATGGGAGAGTTACTTAAAGGAATTAGTCTGTCACCTTTTGAAGATCCCGAGGATGGTCCGGCACTAGAAAAAGTCCGTTTGAGCTGAGTCTTTTGACAGACTATCCTCCCCTTATTCCACCCAGGGAAACAAAATGATGACGAAACAGTATCCTTTAGAAAAGAATATGCAGCCTTAGCAACCGGGAAATCCCTAGTTATTGAACTCTTCTCTGTCTGACCTCGTCTGATTCAGAGAAAGCAATCATATAAATTTACTAGAAAGAAAGGGAAAAAATGAAAATACAACCAAATACATTAACAATAGAGTTAACTATTCCTATCTGACGTAGACACCACTGTCAGACGAGAAACAAGTTAGACACGAAGATACAAACACTTGGAATATTATGGAGACATGATATATTAGGAGATATTTATCTTTCCTCCCTCCTAAAAAGAATGAGTCGTAGTATGAGGGTCAAAATGTCTAATTTTCTATGTAAGTTTGGACATTGACTTCTTAACCAAAAAAAATTAGTAGTGTTATGTTGAAAGGAATACATGATACGAGGTTGGTTTAGTTGATCCTAACCAAATGATGATGAAGTTACTTCAATAAATAAAATATAATCTGCATAATAGGAAACTACATAAAAGTACTACAAGTATAAAACTTATACAATTCAAAAATATCACGTATGGCTAACATAACCATCAAACACGATAATTATCAAGAGAGAAGCCATGTAATATCATCCTAAAGAACTTTTTCCTATTGATAAGTCATTAGAAAAATCTGCTTTCCAAGAAATATTATGGCCCTCAAATTATTAGTTGGGGTCAATTGACACATTTAGTCTCCTTTTATCTGACCAAAGTCAGAAAATGAAAAAAGGAGACACAAACTGAAGTGTGGTAGTGCCAGATACCACAATGAACCAGTACATGACCATATAGTTGGTGTTATATTTCGTAGTTCAGTTTCGATTTTTCAAGTAAGTTTTTAAACAATTTATATATAGCTTTCAATTCCGATCTTGACCCAAGGAGTAGCTAACACAGAAGTAACCCAGCATTGATCGAACCAATTAGCAAAATTACGGAGGAAACCTCCTAATTCAGCTTCCACAACCTAAAAAAGTATATCGGCGCATGAATTACTTATATATTAAAAAAAAGATGTTTATACACATGCATTTTGAATTTCAAAAGCAGCATTTACACTTCAGTTTCATAAATTTTCATGGGCCGAATTATTACTTCAGCCCAGTACTTACATAAAAAGATTGGGTTATTTCAAAGTTAGATCAAGGAAAGCATGCTAACAGATTGCCTATTAGCAACCTTTCATCATTCTAAAACTTAAATTTTCAACTTAACCCAGTACTTCTATGAAAATGGTCAACTTATGGTATTCCTTTATTAGTCAGGTTTTTGTTATACTTTTCCTCAAATTTCATTAAAATTTTCCTAGTTCCTAATTTCTTAGTCTTCTTCAAGTGTCCTTTAGATGCTGGCTAGCATTTCTTCAAGAGAAAGTTATGTTAGTGTAAGATATAAGTGATTTGGTATTCTGGCGTAAAAGTACACCAAGCATACTTATCAAAAAAAGAAGAAAAAAACACCAGGCATACAAGAAGCATGAAGACAAAAAGGGCGATTAGCCACATGATATAGGCAACTCCATTGATGCTTAAAGGATATCTTGCACAAATCCTAGACAACTGACTGGGTCAAATTTCCTTCCTGTCTGCGGTATTGGACTTGCTTTGGGATAAGCATGTGTTCACACTGCTAGGTGATGGTCATTGCTCTTCTTTCCCTTTAGTTTTACAGTAAGAAGCAAATAACTGGCGAAACTAAAAGGAGTACACGCCCAAAAAGTAGGTTCCAGCAATTACATTGCTTGATCAATCTACACCCATGCCCTCCAACCCCACAGAAAGTAAATAGGAAGAAAGCATCACATAAAGGAGATGATCACTGACAAAAACCACGAAGCAAAAGCACTTACACGACAACAACAGAAGCCAATTGAGGAAGCTCTTCGCCTTTATGGAACAACTCTTCCATATCGTTGAGCCAAACTGAAATTGCAGTGCATGCACCACCAGGCCACATCCTAAAACAATAGAAAATAATTAGAGAAACACCACATAACTATTGTAATATACGCCCATTTTCAATATTTCCTACCAAGGAACAATTATGCTTGCACTATTTACAGAGTTGGGGCAGGTTGAAGAAACGGGTAATTTAATTTAAACATAGTAACACCATATCCCTAAGAAAACGAGTACCTATGAACATCCACAGACCACACAAGTTTGTTTCTTCGAAACAGTTCAGGGAATAGCCCCCTTTTTGTTGCTTCATTCAGCACTCTTGCAGCCCTTTCTTTCTGGCCTAACCACCAAAGTGCTTCTATAAGAGTGTTGTAGAACCTCATGCTCAAACCACAGCCTTCTGAGTTGAGTTTGTCAAAGACATACTCAACCATCTGCCAATTATTTTCATCATCAAAATCTCCGTGAATCATTTGTCCAATAACTTGGTGCATATCAGAAGTCTTATTTGTCATCACGTCGTTCAACAATTCACGAGCCATATTCCACCTAATAGAAGAATTTCAAGAAATAAAACATATAAGAATATTGGAAGCAAAAGGAAAGAAGAAATGTCTTCTCTGTTACTCCAGTGATGCAAAAATTTACAGGAATTCATCCACCAACTTTTTTTTTAATTGGTAATTCATCCACGAACTCTAAGAGCATCCAAGCATCAACTACTATATTAGACTAGGACCAGCGCAATTTTCATGGCATAATCTATGCTGAAGCTTTCGGACATAGGCTAAGCTCCACTTACACCCTAATGCCAAAATCTTGCCAGTAACAGAAGTTTCTGCAAATAATGAGCAACACAAGGAAGTACAAATGCACAAATCCTGAAGTATGAAAAAGTTAAAGAATAAGGTAGAAGAAGAAACTATATGAAATTTATGGAAAAGAAGTTCAAAATGTAATAGACTAGATCAGATGATGCACACAACTAGTCAAACAGTTTAACTTCACACTGCATTTTGTAGAAATTGGAAATTCAAATATTGTATTTCCACTTAGTACCTTTAGAAGTACAGTCTTATAAGGGCATCTCCAAGGGTGCACTATTTTTTGCACCAAATCTAAATTTGGTGTAAAATTTGGTGTTTTCTTGCTCCAATGGAACACCAAATCTTGCACCATTATAGTGCGTGAATTGTGTCGCACCAAATTTGGTGCGACACTATTCATCAACACCAAATTTGATTTATTATTATTTTATTCATCTTTTTATTTTTTTGGACTTTTAATTTATTATATATTGTGTATATAATTAATTTTCATATTAAGATCTTTATAATTTTAATTTTATATCCTATTTTTTGATATATTAATTTTTGTATATATTATACTTCGTATGCATTAGTCGAGCATTTATGGGAGAATAGAGGCGAAAGTTGAATATTTATGTGGTACTTAAATTAAATTTGACTATGATGTAATATTTATTTAACTATCTTTTATCAATGATTTCACTTTTAGTTGATTTATCCTTTAAAATAATTTTGTAATAAATGATTATATAAGTGGTGAATGTGAATTATATATGATGAATATGGAAAAAAGAAAAAAGATAGAATTTGTTTGAAGGAAATAAAAAATGAAATTTAAATAGAAGATAATAATATAATATAGAAGAGAAAGAAGAAATATTCTTTTTTTGTATAAAAAATGGTGTAATGGTTGGAATAAATTTGGTGTTACACCGTTTTGGTGTGAAATTTGGTATTAGGGTTGGAGATGGTCTAAGAAGCTATATCCAGCAAGTAGAAAGACAATATAAAAATGGGTCTAAAGAACCATTCTGAGGTACCAATGTTATATTAATAGAACCATATCAAGTTTTAAAATTTGAGGAATCGGCTGATAGGAAATTAAATTCTAACCTCTCACTTTTTGCGTAAATTGCCAGCATCATACAGCAGCAAATGATGCTAGGCTGAATGCCCAGTGATTTAATTTCCTGAAACTGCTCCTCACTTTCGTCAACTAGGCCTGCGAAGCAGTAAACACTCAAAACTGCCTCAAGCGTCCGCTCATCTGGATCACATCTTGCCTTTTCCATCTCAACATAAGCTTTTATAGCTTCTTCGAACTGACCTCCCTGTCTATACCCTTCAATCATCCCGTTGAAAGAATCCCTGTTCCGTGGAACTCCAACCTCACCCATTCTAAACCATATTGCTTCAGATTCTTTGTAAAGCCCCCCTTTAGCAAATGCATGGATCAGAGAATTGAAAGTCTCCACCATCGGTCTGCTTCCTACCTCATTCATAGTATTAAAGGCAACAACTGCCTCCTCATACAGCGCAGCTTGTCCATAAGCTTCAATTACGCCAGTATACACTTTAGAACTAGGCACCAGACCTTGTCCATTCATATGCAGCAGAATCCTCTTCGCATCATCGTGAAGGCCTCCCTTTCCACAGGCATATATCAAACCTTCATAAGTCTCCATATTTGGTTCTACCTTCTCCTCAACCATGTCATGGAACAATGTCACCACCTCCTTAAAATAACCACCTTCACCAAATACCTGGATGAGAATATTGTATGTATCTGCATCTGGCTCCGTATTACTCATTTTCATCTCAAGGAAAAGGTCCCTAACCTGATCATACCTCCCATTTTTCCCATATAAATTCAACAGAACACTATAAGTTTCTGCATTAGCCACACATCCAGCTGTCTGCATTTGCCTAAACACATCCATAGCCTCTTTCATAGACCCCGAATGCGCATAAGCCTCCAATAAGACATTATAGGAGGTGACCTCCGGCGAGGTACCCCCAGCCTCCATTTCCATGAGTAATTCTGACACCTTTTCCAACTTCCCCAGTTTGCCAAAAGTATCCACCAAATAACTGTAAGTAGTTACATCAGGCAAAACCCCAGCCTCGTTCATCGTCCTAAAAACCATCTCTGCCTCATCTCCTAACCCTCTACTTGAACAAGCACTTAGCAAAGTATTGTAGGTAACTAAATCCGGTTGAATACCCTCATGTCGCATCTCGGCAAATAGACTCAATAACCCTTCCCATTCATGTCCACCTCGAGCACAAGAGTTAATAACTGTGTTATAAGTCAAAATACTAGGAATTATCTTTTCTTGCTTCATTTTTTCAAGTAGTTGAAGAGAAGTTTCGTATTGTCCATTACGGCCATAAGCATTAATAATAGCAGTGTAAGAGAATACCGTTCGTGCCACACTATGACTTGGCATTTCGTCGAATATCTCGAAGGCTTTATCAAGAAGGCCTTCACGGCCTAATATTCCAATCATGAGAGTGTAGATGTGCTCATTGGGCTTGCACCATATTTGGCGCTGCATGTACTTAAAGAGTCGCAGGGACCGCTGCCAATCGCCACGCGCCGCGAATTCCTTGAACACGTGGGAGAAGTCAGTGAGAGAGAGCTTGTTTTTGAAAGTATCCAAGCACCGGGCGATGCTTCCACGTGGTGGGAGGCTCGAGAGTTTGTTTATTAGTGTTTCGACATCATAACTGTACTTGCCTTTCTCAACGGTGACCGTTGGGTTGCCTAAGATGAGCTCTTTTGGCTTGGCTCTAACGGCAACTGTTAGAAGAAGACGGCGGTGGACGGGGGAGAGCTTTCCGTAGTTTGGGATTTTGGCCGGGAACAGGAAACGATGAGAGGGAGGGACTGGGGTGAGGACTGGAGAGAAGGAGTTGTACGATAGGGACATTTTGGTCAATCTAACATGTGTCGCTGTCTAATAATCAGGAAGTTAACCGACGCCGGAAGATGGAGAGCGAGCGATGAAGTGGCGGAGCACGGTGGAGCAGAGCTAAGGTTTAAGCTGGGGTTTCAAGGAGGAGAAGAAGAAGTAGCTGAAGGACACGTGGATAATGGTGGCTGTGGATAATAATGGCGTAAAATAACTGAAAATTTATTATTTTCCTTCAGCCCCCTGTGCATTTTCTACTTTTCTTCTTTTGAATTATTTCTCATATTTTGGGTTCTTTTTCCTTTTGCTTTACTTTGTGTTGCCACTTGAATAATCCTCGTCTCATGACATTTCAATTTAAGTAGTTAGAACTTAGAAATTGTTATTACTCTACTTTTCAGATTATCCTTTTCAAGCTTATTGTATGATTTACTTGTTGTAAGTCGATATGTACACCGGTTCCGTCAAACCTAAGTTTTATTGCCTTGATTAATATCCTGGAGTAGTTCTATGGTCGATCTGTCACCCAACCTACTTAAACAACCTAAAGGCTACGACCGTCCTGTTTGGAGAAAGACCCCTTAGGGCACGGCTTAGTCAGACCCTTAGGGCACGGCTTAGTCAGTTATTCTCGCAGTTCAGACAAAGAACGAAAACAAACGAATGATCAACCCCAAACCCAAATTGAAAACAAAAGAAAAGACCCCCAGAATAAGCCATAAATATCAATCAGCTATCACCATGTGTACACTGTAACTCCACTTCTCTATTACATGAGTGCCCGATAAGAATATAATTTCTACTGAAACATCGATAACACTACAAATAACTTGTCTAACTTGACTAATGTTGGTCTTCGTTAAACCTGATTTCTACTATTGCACAACATATTCAGACTAGGAGTTCATAGTCCGACAACGTTACCATCTCCACCAAACGCATATTAGTTGTAACCATCTCCACCCAAACGCATATTAGTTGTAACCCTCTCCGGCATTTGCTATCAAGTGTATGGTACTCCAGTCATTGCAACTGGACCATAGAGTTAGTATAACACATCTAGGCTGAGCAACTTCACCAAAATCAGCTTGCAGCAAATGACTTATCACAGCAGCAATATTCGTGGAGTTACATAGTCACAGAGTGCGCCGGGGCAGCACAAAAATGGAGGTTCGCTCAGCACTGTAGGCAGGCTCCACGATATGGAGTCCAGTTGTGATGAAACAAGTGACCTCGTGCAAAAAGTCATGTAAACAACTCCGGAAATGACCACATTATGAACTTAGCAAAAGTGTCCGACTCCAAGAACTCTATATGAGCAGCCCTTCCAATTATAGTATTCAAGTTCCTTCCTTGCAATGTTGTGTCAAAGTTGACGTCACACCTCATGAACACTCGATGCTCGGATGACGGAGCACGTATCTGGTCCAAGCAATCATTCAGCATCTCCAGGAATACCTTTCCCTTTTTAGAGTTGTCTCCTGAAGATGCTTGGCACATTTCAATTCTTGCAGAATGATATGGAACATAACCATCCTGAAAAGACAGAATCAGTGATCATAACACCAGCAAAGATAACAATAATCTCAAAGAGCAGCATGTCCCTATTGAGACAGTTCATTTGAGCAGTGCAGTGATAATAACACCGGTTCTATTGACCGACCTCTGTATTTTAACACCACATAGTGGTTGCCTAACTAAAACAAGGTGTACAGTTGAAATAGTGAGAGTTGGTAAGAAAAATGTCGCAGTAACGAGATTGGTGTTTAAAAACTGCAACTAGCAAAGACGTTAGAAGTAACAATAAACAGCATAGAAGGGTGCTTTTCTTTTTCCATACTGATATTATCTTTACGGAAGTCACAAACTCTAATTGGAACGGAAGACAGTGGATGTGGACACCATGATGAGGCAGGTGGGGAGGGTCAAGGTGCTGAGGTGTTTCCATACAGAGGTGGAGAGGGGAGTGAGCCAGTGAGGTGTGCGGTGATAACTGTAACTCAGTTACCAATCAAATTACAAGCAATTCTTGATCCACACTGAAAAAGTGAAATAAAAATTAAAGCAGTTCCGGAAGCTATTTGAGTATGCATACACCCAAATATTTAACAGTTTTATGCCCTTCCAGGTCTTTATGTTCCAATCAATTGATTTTGTGCTGTGTGTTTAAAGTTGCAGGTTTCCCTTATATTATAGAAAAAACGCATGCGCTTTATGATACTTCAGAAAATTATTCTCCGCATAAAATCTGCCATAAGAGCAACATGTGCTTTACTCTTGTGTCAAGCAATTAATTTCAGTGATACAATTTATTTAGGAGATAGCACCAGAAGGCAAGCTTGTTAAACTTAGTCTAGAATGCCTTACGAATATAAAGGCCATGGAATCTGTAGACAATATCATTTGTACTTTCTATCTCTAGTAACCAATGGCTAATATTTTACACAGAAAATTATATTTCAATTAGATACTTCCAATGCAATTCTCATACTATGTATGTTGCTTAAAAGACTCAGATAAGTGACTTTTAGAAGAAAGTTTCTACTACTGATCATAGCCGACATGCATTTCAACTTCTCTTACTTTTGAGCCTTAAAACCATTGTTCAGCATCTGGCTAAAAACTTTCTTAGCACAATTCCTTTCCAAATCAAAAACCATCATTAACCCGCGTACCATCTGATTTTTATTTTTTTTCTATCTTTTTTGGGTAATGGTGGTGGCTGGGCCACATTTCTATTCATTCAACAAGTTGAACATCCAAAACTTGCTTTACATCAATTCTCACAATTTTTTGGTAAAGGACATCAATTCTCACAATGAAGAAAAGATACAGAGAGATCATCTACCAATCAAAAAAAACAGAGAGATCATCTCTCAAACCAAATTGTCTCAAGATGAGTACACCCAATTTCTGTTCTATCATATTCTGGCCCACACGTATGAAATACTCAAGATCAAAAAATTGATATTGAGTTTATTTTCTATAGTCAGAAGGAACCATCGCGAGAAAGTAGAAAACATAAGCCAGCCAAAGAAGATGGTTAAAATACCTGAGGTGAAGATAACAAAACAATATTCCTGAAATTCTCCAAGGTCTTTTGCTGGCAAAGACACAATTAGGAGTGTCAGTACTTTGTCAATAGACACAGCTACCGTTGCCTTTTCTTTCAGATTAACAAGATCAAATTAGGCCTACAGAAATATTTGAAATCTCTTTTCGAGGTACTGAATTTAAAAGAACCAATAACAAAAATAACTTTCGGATGGAGGCAAGTTAATTGATTGAATACGAAAGATAACCGCAGTCAAGCATGTCATGAAAACAAAGGATAGTAGATATTCCATCTGAAATTCATGACTAAGATTGATCGATCTACTTCCCGTCCGTAACCTAGCCATGACTTCCAACTAAAGAAAAGGAATGAATTGGTAAAGCAGTAAATTTGACCGATGCACCAATACCCTCAACCAAAATTAGTACTACTATACCATATAGTTATTTTTCTTTTTGTTGATAAGTTACTACTACACCGTGTACTACCTTGCAAAGTTTGTACAAGAAAGTGTTCCGGAGATCAGGATCATCTGTGAATGTCAGCTGATGTATACATGGTGTTCCCTTGAGCTTCTTCAAGAGCCACAACCCAGAATTGAACAAAGAATTTGAACTGTACAGGTAACCTAGATGTGGACCAGATACAGAAACATATGTGTGAAGGAATCTGAGATATGGTTCCATGATACTCTCTGCAAAAGAAGCACATAATCTAAGAAACAGTGAAAGTTAGTTGAAGAACACTGCTGAGATTACAGGGAACAAACCTGTTAAAGCAGTTCTTAATATGATGTTCCCAATGGAATGTCCAACAAAACTTAGCTTAATACTCTTTAAATTTCCAGATCTTGAGGCTTTGTCCATCTTCTTTTTTATGAAAGAAGTTACTTCTTGTGCCAGCCGTAAGCCCATTTCTCTAAAGTCTCCAGCCGTTTTTTCTTCATTAACTTCTGACATAAGAAACTCTATCTTGGGATCTATTAAAAGCCACTGGTTCCGAACAAGCCGCAAGTCTAAATGATGTCCCTGCAATAAATGGTTTCTTAGTGTTAGAAAAGATTATCAGCAAAATGGTTAATGAAAAAGCAGCTTATTACACCATAGTTGCAGTAAACCATAATGAAGTACATTTCTGTGATCCTAGAAAACCCTGAAGTCCCTCATCCATGTATCATACAAAGACTGCAAGTAAAGATTTAGTTTCAGAATGCCTTGTATATCTGGTAGAGTTTATTCAGCATGCCAACCCTTCCTCTTGCATTGCCATTCATGAGGAGAGAAGAAGATCTCAAGAACATCAACCATCAAATTTAAATTACAGGCATTTGGTTCTAGCATAAACATCAGGATCTCCAAAAGACAACTATTTCAGGTTGACATGGAATAGGGTGCTCTTATTCACTTCAATGGTTGTTTGAAGATGTTTCTTCCAATCTTAAATGGTTTATTTCAACTACTGTCATTTTTTGTGTTTCAAAAAGCAATTGTTGAACAATACTTTGATCGAATAGTAACATAGAGTTGAACGAGAATCTATCGAAAACATAGTGTTGAAAGAAAAAAACACTGTTGCAAAACCAAGTATGCCGGGCTTCCAGACCAGGAACTAGAGGTGCATTCTGATAGAGAACCTTCAATAGAAAGAGAATCACATGGTGTATGCAGAAAACAAACAACAGGATTATTAATACGTCCGATGTTAAGGATGATCAACATGCCTGGAATCCATGGACAAAAACCACAATCTTCAAAACACGGCCATTTTGACAAGGGCTTATGCCAGGAATCTTTTTTGTGCCTTTAGAATTTGTCCCAGCTAGCAAGCTCTTTGCATCTTTTGGCTCCCGGTGGATGAAGTATGAATTTCCACTTGTTGACCGCAAAGGTGCATTAACAACACGCTCTACAATTACAATTGGGATGCGCGAAGGGTCTCCAAATATATGCATGTCTTGAATAGATCGACTGTTGATCTGCAATGAACCAGTGCTAATTCATCAATCCATCACAGTGAAGATAACCATACCCAGCATAATATGTCAGATTGTACTAACCCTCATTTGTGCAATACTTCTTCTATGAAGCTCGGCTCGCATAGCTGCAGTCTGGGCAGGCTGCATAAAGCACAATTACAGTTCAAGTTAAATACAACATTAAAAAGTATAGAATATTCTCATCCTTAAAAACTCAGACTTCCTTGCACTATACTTAATGTTCGAGGGAAAAAAATGAAAAGAAACGATAACGATTATAGCAGATCAGAAGAGTTGATATGCTTACGTCCTCAGTTGTCTTCCGCATAACAGGTGCTCTCCCGCTGGAACCATGGTAAGAAGAGCTATCAATGTCACTACTTATGTATTGGTGAGGCATCTCAACTTTAGAATGAACCATCCATATTGACCATTCAGCTCTTCTATCAATAGCCCATTGCTCACGCAGAAAGTCCATAATCAACGCCTTATGAGTCCTAAAGGGAAGTAAAGAACCAGTTTAAGATCTCAAGAAACAGCACTAACAGTAGATGATGAACCCTAGATATAAAAAAACTATTTAAGTGTGATCTTGTCCATGATAGACAAATTGAGGTGCATGATGCATTAACTGGTATCTAAGGCATAAAATGAGGTATTTGTCTTTCTCTATCAGTTCACGAAATGTTACTTATCCGCAAAGACTGAGGGGCTAGATAATATAAGCTCACTGAGTACAAGGTAAATGTAAATGGAAACAAACCTGTGGAACCTCATAAACAAACTCCATAAGTAAAGTACTTGGTTGCCAAGGGAATGATACAACTGGCGTAAGTCATCCTTAGATTGAGACTGGAAAACCCCATCGTTTAGTTTCTGCTTAACAACATAAAGAGTAAGAATTAGCAAGGTGTAGAAGGCAGTCCTCCCTCAGTCCTAAGTTAATATCTACTTATTACGTAGGAACATCCGCAAAAGATAAATGCACTTTTGTGAAAACGTAAGTTATTAAAACTTATATACAACTGACTCTTCATAGTAAGGACAGTCAAAGTCAGAAATTAAATATTAAGACGCACAAAGTTCCATATTAACGTAAGCATAATCAGAATAAAATGCTGCAAGTATGAGGATAATAGGATAAGACCTTGAAGCCATTTGGTATCTTGCTTGGCACTTCTGCTGAAGCCTTATCATTCATCAAGTCTGTGTCTGCACTTGGAGGAAATTTGGATCCTTGTTCATCATCGAACTTGGAAGTAAAATCAGTAAAATCAATAGATTGATTAATAGCCTTGCTAATTTTTTGTAGCTCCTCGAAAAGTATATCACGTGCACCTGAAAAGGCTTTAACAAGCATTTCCTGTTCCAAGAATATGATAAGAAATGCTGGAAAACCACATAATAAATATGATAAGGCAAATGAATCTTATATGTCACACATGCCCAAAAAAAGATATGTGATTCTGTCACGGATCCGTCCTCTTTGTTTAAGGAAACAAACAAATCAACCTTTTTTATTTTCTTTTGAGAGAAAGGTAAGGTAATTTCAGTTACTTGACAGCACCAAGTGAGTACTAATGAGAGAAAGGTAAGGTAATTTCAGTTACTTGACAGCACCAACTGAGCAAAAGCATCCCTACTTAGCTATGCGGGAACTAATGAAGTCTAACATCTGATCTATATAATTAATATTAGACCAAAAATTAGAAAATAATGCAAATATTGGACCGTCATTAGAGGAGTTTTTTCAAAGTAAAATCCAAACACATTTCTTTTCCACAAACAAAACGGAACAATTTTCTAATCCAAACTCCACCTTATGCTCTAGTACACTTTGAATCAGAGGCGGACCCAGGATTTGAGCGTAGAGGGGGCACCACTATCTTTAACATAGATATGCTAATTACAAGCGGCAAAGTTTGGATACTTGGGGCCTAGCCGGTGAAACATCCGGTGGTGAGAAGTGGGTGGGCTATCCTGACGGTGAGATAGGACGAGAGAAGATAGGTTTAGAAGGGGGAAACGGTTTCTTAATTTTTGTTCTCTTAACGTGGAGGGAGAACTGGTGGTAGGATTTTTTTAGGTTTTTTTTTTTTTTTTGGGGGGGGTTTTTTAG